>NC_041374.1:8118125-8140625 GCF_900634415.1 Cottoperca gobio
GTACTTCTCTGTATTAAAGACGTGCAGAGGATGTGAGAGTGGATCAAATATATAAATAGCCGGTTTTGCAAATAATAATAAAAATATATTGAAAAAATATTTTTATGTATTTCGAACAAACCCACGACCAACACATTCTCAAGCCTCGTTACGGTCCGGTACGTGCGAGCTCTGCAGATGGACAATAATACACACAGGAAGCAGCTGGTGGAGAAACACCACTTCTACATAGTTCTGGCTGCGGTCGCACTCTGTGGTGGAGATGCACGTAGATGTAGATGCACGTAGATGTAGATGCACGTAGATGCACGTAGACGTAGATGCACGTAGATGCACGTAGACGTAGATGCACGTAGACGTAGATGCACGTAGATGTAGATGCACGTAGATGTACGTAGATGTAGATGTAGATGCACGTAGATGCACGTAGATGCACGTAGATGCACGTAGATGCACGTAGATGTAGATGCACGTAGATGTAGATGCACGTAGATGTAGATGCATGTAGATGTAGATGCACGTAGATGTAGATGCACGTAGATGCACGTAGATGTAGATGCACGTAGATGTAGATGCACGTAGATGTAGATGCACGTAGATATAGATGCACGTAGATGTAGATGCACGTAGATGCACGCAGATGCACTGGGACAAACTTTAATAACGAGCTCCGCTACACACAGAAGAATCTCCTGTACGTGTATAAAGGACACAAGAGGAAAACGTTCCCAAGAATGGACTACATCTATACGGAGCCTTCCTGAAGGTCGGGGGCCGTAGAGCTGCACACTCGCCTTTCCTCAAACCTCCCCGCCGCTCCAGCTCGGGTTCATTCATGAAGGGAGAAAAGAAAATAAGTCTTGATTGTCTTTTAGGAACTAATTATTTAATTAAGGGCGGTTTATGTTTTTAGTGTTCGTACCAAGTTGATTCACAAATGATTAATAGACTCTTTCCACATGTCAGTCTCAGAGCAGTCTGTTTGGGCCTCAGGCGTCCTGAGACGTGGAAGTCGTACTTCAGCCTGAGAGTGAAGATGAAACCTTTATATTAAATAATATGGTTTCATATGCAGTATGTATTGCAGTGTTATCTGGCGCTTTGTTACAGCTGCTCGTTGACAGAAGACGTTCATCATCTCTCCTCACATCTGTGAGCATGTGTCACATCCCAAAGCGTGCGACTGAGCGTGAGAGGGAGAACTCAACATTAGAGCCTTGGATTAATTACCAGTCACTTTATAAATAGCCACACACAGCCCCCCCCCCCCCTGCACCGGAGCATTCCTTCTCAGACCCCAAGAGAGAGAGGGGGGGGGAGAAGTTAACCCGAGGTCTGGATATAAGAGTTCCTGTAGAGACTCATATACTCACATACTCATATATATATAGATATATCTATCTATCTATATATATATATATATATATATATATATATATATATATATATATATATATATATATATATATATATATATATCTATAGATAGAGGCCTCAGGTCTGCAGGTGTTGGAGCTCGTGGTCGAGCTCATCATCTCGCTCGGAGCTTCAGACCCCGTCACTCTGAGATAACCAGCACGACGTGTTTTCCTCGGCGGACTCACACACGATGTTGAGCTTATGTTGCTCGACAGCCCGAGTTTCTTAAAAGCGATCCGATGTTTTATACCATCTGCTGTGTAACAGCCGGACATGATGCAGGCTGTGATGGAGGGTTCAAGGGAAGTGCAACCAAGTGTTGCAAAGTGAAAACGGCGCCTGTGATAATCAGTACCTGCTCTGCTGGACCCGAGCGGTCCTTCAGGCTGCGTGAGGCTGGTGTTCACTTTATTTAAAGCAGCATCGTGTTCAGCGTGTTGGATTGTCCTGTGATGATTAAACACATTAAACACGACCTTACATTCGTCATGTGATCTGACAACACCATGATGCTCCGCTCCTAGTTTCATTCAGTTTAAATTTAAACTCTTCTTCACACGTGAGCGATGACGATGTTCTGCGTTGGATCTTTGAGGAAATATTTGAGCTGCCACATAAAAAAGGAAGAATGTATGAAATGTATTATTAACATATTTATGAAGCAGATATTTCACACGGAGCCTTTTGTTCTCGTGCTGCTGAGCTGTGAGCGATGTGACGCTGAGATTCAGACTTCTGAACTCTGCTTGTTATAAAATGTATAGGTTCTAAAGTTATAAACACTTACTTTGATTACTGTTGATTATAAAGCAAGCAGAAGTGCCAGGATGTCTATCTCGCCACACTAAAGAAACACGTCTCCTCTCTTTCTTCTGTTGGACAGTTTGCTCGGGTGCTGAAGAACCGGGCGTGGCCGACCTTCAAGCAGGCTAAAGCCAAGGTGTCCCCGCTGCACAGCAGCGACTTCTGCCCCACGAACTGTCACATCAACGTGATGGAGGTGTCCTACCCGAAGACCACCACCTCTCTGGGCAGTGCCTTCGGTGTGCAGCTGGACAACAGGAAGAACACGCTGGAGAGGGGGGGGCGCAGCAGTGAGCAGGGTGAGGAGCCTGCAAACACTCCTGTCAATCTGCTGAGAGTCTGCAGAGGTTTAACTTCTTGTGTTGCCTCAGGTAAGATGAACCCCATGGTGAACGTGCAGCATACCATCACCACCATGGCCGCTCCGTCAGGTCACAGCCTGGGCAGGACGGAGGGGCACGGCCTGCGCTTCCTGCTCCGAGAGGAAGACCTGCTCACCCTGGACGCTTACCAGAAGCTCCTCTACAAACTCACCATGGTGGTGAAGGAGATGGAGACGCACGGCGCACATATTCACGAGTGAGTGACGACGTGCGCCTGATGAAGGATTATTATTATTATCGATTCATCTCCAGATTATATTCTAGATTCATGCTTTGGTCGACAAAATGTGACGGGTGAAACTGTTCTGTCACTTTAATAAGAGATAAACAGAGAAGCTCGTCTGAGGATGAAAACAGCATTTAATGTTTTTATATGATCATCAGCTCTAATAAACACACGTGTTGCTCACACTGTACACACAACCAATCATCCCGCCAGACACAAAGTTATGTTTCTAAGATTAATCTATTCGAACATTCTCCACAAATTACAAAAACAAAAACAAAGTGAAATTGATATTTTTCGGAAACAAATCACTTTTTGTTTATGAAAAGATACCGCTTGAAGTGTGTGTGTGTGTGTGTGTGTGTGTTTGTGTGTGTGTGTGTATGTGTGTGTGTGTGTGTGTGTGTGTGTGTGTGTGTGTGTGTATGTGTGTATGTGTGTGTGCGTCTGTGTGTGTGTGTTTGTGTGTGTGTGTGTGTGTGTGCATGTGCGTGTGTGTGTGTGTGTGTGTGCGTGTGTGTGTGTGTGTGTGTGTGTGAGAGATCAGTCTTTCCTGGTTGGCCACTGGTTCATTGTTTGGAGGAACACAAGGTTGCAGAGAGGAAATGGGAAACACTCCCCCCCCCCCCCCCAACAGGAAATATAATCTCAGTGACGTAATGTGTCGTTGGAAATACCATTCACCAATAATGGACCAATGACGACTCAGTACACTAAAACAGATCTTAAAATCACAATATTAATATTAATACTCAATATTAACGATTATTTAACACAATTAGACTGTAGGACTAAATATAATTTGTATTTTAAATAAAATCTCTTCCCGTCATCTTATCTCTAGCTGAACTAAACATTTTGTACATTTTAAAGTTGAATGCATCAATCTAGTGCATTGAGAGCAACATTTAGATCTGAACAAAGGTGCTGACGGCAAAATAAAGCCACACCCAGTTAACGAGGTCCGGTCTGTAAACCCGGGTCTCCAAACCGACCGGTCGCGTCGCTGTAGAAGAAAGAAGTGCAGCTGGATTTATATTTGAGAAACTGAATAATCTTTTTATCTTTGGATTTAGATCCATTATTGTGTCAAACCTCCTCTCGTACATAAGATGTTTCATAGGAAGCTTCCCGCTGTATGTCCACTCAGATGGTCTGAGACACGGCGAGTGAGAGGACGACGACCTTTACCATCCGCCATGTGTTTCAACATGCAGACCAACAGCAGCGTGTTAAGAGTGAGCTGTCGGGGGGGCAGGAGTGGAACTAATAGGTACTAATGTGGGCTGACGGAGCGCTTCATTAGCTGAGTCTGCATATTACCAGCTCGTCTGGCCTCGGGTCACTGCGACTACACACCCGAGACATTCTTCACCCTCCTCTTTCTCCCTCTGTGCTGGGTGTGACTGCAGCACTTCATAACACTGCAATAATGAACAAACCCCCCCCCCCCCTGTTCCCAACCCGAAGTCAAGAGAGGAAGTCTGCTGTTCACTCAGGACAGAATATCCTCCACCGGACACTCGGTGATGTTGCATCTTTTCCTCAGCTGATTGAATTTATTTGAGGACCAGACGAGAGCTTGATATCAGAACTCCTCTCTGGATCACACGTCTCCTCTGATTCCTGTTGTTCTGCGCGTCCTGACCTTCCTCACTCTGACTCTGCTCAGCTGCAGATGTGATGAAGATGATTGATCTCTAATGGTTTAATGTGTTGAAGACAGATGAGCAGATCTTTGTGATTGCTGTGATCAGCAGTGTTGTACTTCAGTCCACTCTTCTTCATTGTTATTCTCCCTTCGATAGTTTGCACCCCAAAGGCCCCAAACTGCTTCCTTCTTTATTAACCGAGAGCCAATCACAGAGCCTGCAGAGCTTCTCCATGGCGAATGGAATGCCACTCTGCTCTGGAGGGGCCGTAATGAGGCCAGCTCTGTGGGCCGGCAGCCTGCTGTAGGGCAGAAAGGGAGTGAGTGCAGAGAGAGGAAAGAGAGTTTAAAATCATGAAGAGGCAGGAAGACTTGAGCAGCACGATGGAGAGTTTACTTCACGCAGCTCCTCCACTTTGAAATGTACTTAAAGGAGAATTATCATTCATAAGTTCATACTTTGGGTTTTTACAACTAACATGTGAAACTAAACGCTCCTTTCAGCGCCTGTCTCTTTAAACGCCCTCTCAAGTCGGCTCTGATTGGCTTTCAAGAGAAATTGCAAAAGTAGTTCTCCAGCTGTGGGGGGGGGGGGGGGGGACACTCAGATGGGGGAGACACTCAGATGGGGGGAGACACTCAGATGGGGGGGACACTCAGATGGGGGAGACACTCAGATGGGGGGACACTCAGATGGGGGAGACACTCAGATGGGGGAGACACTCAGATGGGAGAGACTCAGATGGGGAGACACTCAGATGGGGGAGACACTCAGATGGGGGGGAGAGACTCAGATGGGGGGGACACTCAGATGGGGGAGACACTCAGATGGGGGAGACACTCAGATGGGGGGGAGAGACTCAGATGGGGGGGACACTCAGATGGGGGGAGACACTCAGATGGGGGAGACACTCAGATGGGGAGACACTCAGATGAGGGAGACACTCAGATGGGGCGGACACTCAGATGGGGGGGACACTCAGATGGGGGAGACACTCAGATGGGGGGGACACTCAGATGGGGGGGACACTCAGATGGGGGAGACACTCAGATGGGGAGACACTCAGATGAGGGAGACACTCAGATGGGGCGGACACTCAGATGGGGGAGACACTCAGATGGGGGAGACACTCGGATGGGGGGGAGACACTCAGATGGGGGAGACACTCAGATGGGGGAGACACTCAGATGGGGGGAGACACTCAGATGGGGGGAGACACTCGGATGGGGGGGAATAAAAGCCCACAGTAAAGTGTGAAGAGTAACACACAGTTGCAGAGTCCTGTGTGTGTGAAGTCGTGAGCAACAACTGATGAATGAGACTTTATTATTCTGCATGTTTTTGAATAGTTCTCTGTTAAACTCGCTTCATGTCTTCTCTGTTCTCTTCGTTCCCTCGCAGGCAGCAGAGACTCGAGTCGTTGACACAGAAAGAACATGTTGTGGGTGAAGCGTTCCTTTAAGATGTTATTTGAGAAAGTTAGCGGACACAGATTAGAAGGAGTTTTAAATGTAAGCAGACGTTGCATGTCAGCGTGTTTGGGGAGAGATTAAAAGTCCGAGCCTTGCATTTATTGGAATAAGGCTTTAAACGCCAACATGTGTTGCTGCAACTGTGAAAATATGCCTCTTCCTGCTCGTCTGATAGCGTCTGATACGCAGGCGAGCGGTGACGGCAGCGTGTTGACACAGCTGCGTGTTTGAACTATTAATACTCTGGATCTCGACCGTCTGAAACACAAACAGGTTGTCGTTTAGTCGGGAGCACTCGCATACTGTACGTACTGTACGTGCACTTCAATGCGTCCCCTGTAAGAGCTTCCTGTGTCATGTTACTGAGATCCTGATGTCACAGCTGCTTTAAGTGATCGCTCCCTTATTTCTCTCCCATCAGCCTCTTATCCTCCATCACCCACCCTCCAGCGTCAGAGGCCAGGACCCCAGAGAGCTACATATCTGCAGAGAGTGAGGGCGAGAAGGGGGAGAGGAACGGGAAGAAAGTGTGTTTTAACGTGGCGGGGGACGAGCAGGAAGACTCCGGACACGACACAATCAGCAACAGAGACTCGTACAGGTAACGACGGTGAAATGTTACAGAAGATAATAATATCTAAGTGTTGAGAAATTACAACAATAAAGTCACTTTTCTGCTCAACTCCTCCCTGATCCTCCTCAGCGACTGTAACAGCAACAGGAACTCCATCGCCTCCTTCACCAGCATCTGCAGCAGCCACTGCAGCTCCTACGTCCACAGTGATGAGATGGACTCAGGTGCGCAGCGGACACTCGCACCGCCTCACAAACATTTGCGTTGCTTCGTGCGGCTGAATTGATCTGGTTTAATAGAACGATATGAACTCAAAACTCACAGTGCTGTGATTTAATATCAATAAGCGGGTCAAATAATGAAGAGATAACTTATAAAACTCTGTATTCATTTATTACCTCACTGTATCACATCTATAAGGCCATAAAATAAAGGATTGTGCACATCTGAGTGTCATAATCATAAACCCAATCATCCATAAGTGACGTGATCACAACTGCAGTGATTACACCGTCTCACACACACACACACACACACACACACACACACACACACACACACACACACACACACACACACACACACACACAACGTGTTTATTAGAGTACATTAGTGGATTCAAAGCTGACGACTTGTCTCTGCAGGAGACGAGATGCCCTCCAGCGTGTGGCTGTCACACGATAAGCAGAAGAAACTTCACAGTTTTCTGGAGCATCTGTTCAGCCAGGTGGGTCAAGTGATTCAACACTTCTGCAGCCTGAACATTCACTAAAGGAATACATTCACCTTTATTGTTGTCTTGTTAAGGTCTAATCTCATCTAGCTGCAGCTAACAATTATTCTCATTATCCAATAATCTGCAGATTATTATGGTTAATCGTTTGGTCTATAAAATGCTCAGGAAGAGAAATTAAAGCGACCCCTGACCTTTGTGAGAGCTTCGGAGCAAAGGTCGACCAGAAGTGATTTTGCGTGCAGAATCCAGAGAAGCTTTATGAGGATGTCTCCGTCGGCAGCAGAAACTCTGCTCTGCTGTCGCTGCACTTTTGTTCTGCTTCCTGCCGTTTGTTTCCCCAGCTTTGTCTACACACTGCAGACTGTGTTCCCGGTGTGTGTGTGTGTGTGTGTGTGTGTGTGTGTGTGTGTGTGTGTGTGTGTGTGTGTGTATGTGTGTGTGTGTATGTGTGTGTGTGTGTGTGACAGAGAGACGCAGGTGTTAGTTATGTTTGTGCAGCAGCTTTTGATCTGGGCTTAGTGGGAAACTGTATCATGTAAGTCACCAGCTTGACCTTTGTGCTTCCTTCAGGTGGACTCTATCAGCAGCATGCTCAGAGGAGCAGTGGTTGCTCGGGCCTTCGAGCAGACCAAGTGCTTCACACCTGGAAGAGGACTGCAAGGTAAAGCTCCAGGATGTGTGTGAGGGTTCCTGTGGATCTAAAGTCTCACATGGCTTTGGATTCATTAATGTAAAAATAAAGGCCTGAAATCGATCTTAAAAAGTCTTAAAAAGTTAAGACATGGGAAGTAGGATTCTGAAAAGAATTCTAAATAAAAGGATGCTCAGACCAGACTGCTCTGGAGGGGCCGTAATGAGGGCAGCGCTGTGGGCCGGCAGCCTGCTGTAGGGCCGGAAGGGAGTGAGTGCAGAGAGAGGAAAGAGAGTTTAAAATCATGAACGTGACGTGGGAAGTGCACATTCATTGAAATTGGATTTTACCCATTTATTTCAAATTGGGTTTGGTCTTAAACTTAATTCAGAGTTTCATTAACAAGTCTTAAATCTAAGTTGCTTTAAGCTGAAGAACTCTGGATGTTCTGCTGGCTCTGAACTCTCTCAGCATCTTTTTTGTCAAGAAATGTAAAAGTTAGTTTTTCTCTTCTATTTCTCCTCCAATATGTCACCTTGTGCTGCAGCAGTGTGTGTTTCCTGTGAGGAATGTTTTTCATGGCGTAGCTGTGCTTCCTTGCTGCGCTGCACACTGAGCCGAGAGAAGAAAGATAATATTGGAGAAACTCCCGACCAGCCGGAGAGAAAACAGAGCGCACGCTGGAAACGTTGCAGCCGCCTGCGCATAGGGGCTGCAACTTCCTGTTGTGTAACGTGTGTGCATGTGTGTGCACAGATGTGAGTGTAGACACACGAGGAAGCATTGAAGGTGGATTCCAGCTCCTAAAAAAACCTTTCTCCTCCCTCCCTCTCGTCTTTCCACTTCAGCCGAGTCGTGTTGAAACAGCTTCTCTCAGCTGCTCTGCTGCTTAGCATCAATGGAACATGTGACTCTTGGGCTCCTGTGTTATCTGATCACCTCACCACTGTCTATTGTTACGTTTAGGGAAAATGTAGGAAACATTACTGGAAGGGTCTAAATGTGTCCCACTCCAAAAACAAAGCTTACGCTGATCTGAGCAGCTGTGTGCAGAAGATGAGATAGAAGAAGAGTAACACTTTTCTTCTTCCTCAGCATTTTAAAGAGTAGATAGAAGAAGAGTAACACTTGTTTCTTCTTCTTCAGCATTTTAAAGAGTAGATAGAAGAAGAGTAACACTTGTTTCTTCTTCTTCAGCACTTTAAAGAGTGGATAGAAGAAGAGTAACACTTGTTTCTTCTTCTCCAGCATTTTAAAGAGTAGATAGAAGAAGAGTAACACTTGTTTCTTCTTCTTCAGCATTTTAAAGAGTAGATAGAAGAAGAGTAACACTTGTTTCTTCTTCTTCAGCACTTTAAAGAGTGGATAGAAGAAGAGTAACACTTGTTTCTTCTTCTCCAGCATTTTAAAGAGTAGATAGAAGAAGAGTAACACTTTTCTTCTTCTTCAGCACTTTAAAGAGTAGATAGAAGAAGAGTAACACTTTTCTTCTTCTTCAGCACTTTAAAGAGTAGATAGAAGAAGAGTAACACTTTTCTTCTTCTTCAGCACTTTAAAGAGTGGATAGAAGAAGAGTAACACTTGTTTCTTCTTCTCCAGCACTTTAAAGAGTAGATAGAAGAAGAGTAACACTTGTTTCTTCTTCTTCAGCATTTTAAAGAGTAGATAGAAGAAGAGTAACACTTGTTTCTTCTTCTTCAGCACTTTAAAGAGTAGATAGAAGAAGAGTAACACTTGTTTCTTCTTCTCCAGCATTTTAAAGAGTAGATAGAAGAAGAGTAACACTTGTTTCTTCTTCTTCAGCATTTTAAAGAGTAGATAGAAGAAGAGTAACACTTGTTTCTTCTTCTTCAGCACTTTAAAGAGTGGATAGAAGAAGAGTAACACTTGTTTCTTCTTCTCCAGCATTTTAAAGAGTAGATAGAAGAAGAGTAACACTTTTCTTCTTCTTCAGCACTTTAAAGAGTAGATAGAAGAAGAGTAACACTTTTCTTCTTCTTCAGCACTTTAAAGAGTAGATAGAAGAAGAGTAACACTTTTCTTCTTCTTCAGCACTTTAAAGAGTAGATAGAAGAAGAGTAACACTTGTTTCTTCTTCTCCAGCATTTTAAAGAGTAGATAGAAGAAGAGTAACACTTTTCTTCTTCTTCAGCACTTTAAAGAGTGGATAGAAGAAGAGTAACACTTGTTTCTTCTTCTCCAGCACTTTAAAGAGTAGATAGAAGAAGAGTAACACTTGTTTCTTCTTCTTCAGCATTTTAAAGAGTAGATAGAAGAAGAGTAACACTTGTTTCTTCTTCTTCAGCACTTTAAAGAGTGGATAGAAGAAGAGTAACACTTGTTTCTTCTTCTCCAGCATTTTAAAGAGTAGATAGAAGAAGAGTAACACTTTTCTTCTTCTTCAGCACTTTAAAGAGTAGATAGAAGAAGAGTAACACTGGTTTCTTCTCGTCAGCGGTGCAGGAGGGTAAAGTTAACCAATAGTTTAAGAGAACAGCGAGTAAAATATCAACAATAAATTGCAATGGAAGATATTAAATGTTCACAAATCTAAAACTGAATGAAACTTGTAAGAAGCAATTTATGAAAAAAATGATAAATGATTAGCATCACAAAGAGAATGTACATACATCTTAAGGTTTGTCTCAGAAGTGTGAGGGGGGGAGGCGGACTTTGTCTCCTGGTGCTCTTTATTTATCATTGTATTAAACTTTACCAGGTCCCGTTGAGATTAAAAGAAGCTGAGAGTGAAGCAAACATTTAAAACACGTCAAACAAACTTTGTATCACGAGACTGAACGCTGTGATGTGAAGACGTTCTTTCCTCTAGAATGTGTGAGCAGTAAAAGCAGATCACTTCTTCTTCTGCATGTTTCCATAAGTGAAGCCTCCAAACAGCAGCTCGACCCAGTTGGCACACACACACACACACACACACACACACACACGCCCTCTCATCTCACGTCTTCAAGAGAGCGCAGATATGCTTGAACTGAAAATAGGTCTGTGTATGTGAGAGTGTGTGTGTGTGTGTGTGCATAAACACCCCCAGGAGAGACGTGAAGGCCTTGATCAGAGCTGATCCATCTCCACTCCAGTAATGTGTTTGTTGATAACAGAGCAAATAGGATTATCCTACAAGTAGAGCATTCCTGCATCTGATCTCTCCCTCTCCCACACACACACGCACACACACACACACACACACACACACACACACACACACACACACACACACACACACACACACACACACACACACACACACACACACACACACACACACACACACACACACACACACACACACACCCCTTGAAGCCTTGTGTTAAACAGCACTGTTGTGTCAGATCTCTTCTTCCGTATCCAAACTTTATTAGCCTCCCTCTAGTTTGAAGACGAGTTGCATGAAATCGACTTCACACTGCAAAGACATGAACGACTGCACGCGTCTGAAACTGTCTGTGGGACGTCTGAACTGTAATCTTACTTCATTCAGAACGTTTTTATATGTTGGTTTCATTTTTGTCGACTGCATCATTGAAGTTTGTTGTACTACATCTTTGTAAGGAGGGTCCATGAGTCCTTTCAAACTAAATCAATACATCCTTTCACATGTTAATCGTTGATGTGCTCTAAAGTAACAGAACGTTATGCAGTAAACATCTGTGAAGAGTGTCGAGAGGAAAGAGATGAGACGGAGAGAAGCGTTGTGTTCTGAAGGTGGAGGTGAAGATGTTCAATAAAGCAGAATGTTTGTGGTACAACTCGACTCTCCCTGTGTGTGTTTCTGCAGAGTTTCAGCAGGACATGGAGCCCAAAGTGAACTGCACCAAAAAGCTGCGTCTCCATGTGAAGCAGGATCCCTGGAACCTGCCCAGCAGCGTCCACTCGCTCACACAGACCATCGCTAAATACGTAGAGGGTGAGTGACCCAGAGGGAAACTTGTGTTTGTGTCTGAGAGACTAACGGGTGCAATCAATGCAGCCGTGTAATCAGAGTACATCCAGTGAAACTCCACAGCCTCAGATTGTTATTAAGTGTCTAACAACATTATGGAGACGACAAATCAGATTGTTTTTCATTCATATTTGATCACTGAGGCTCAGAAACACAAAACAGCAACCAGAGCCAATCTCATCAACCCAGTGTGTGTGTGTGTGTGTGTGTGTGTGTGTGTGTGTGTGTGTGTGTGTGTCCGCTCAGGCCCACAGCGGGTTTTCTCCCAGGCTACATGCTGTGCCTGCATACTGGTCTGTGGTCTTCGAACGCACATTCTCACACACACACACACACACACACACACACACACACACACACACACACACACACACATTACTGTTCTTACCATGTTTGGGGTCTGTGTCTTGTATTTATCGTGAAACAGATTGCCAGGCCTGGAAGGTATTGTACATTAAAACAACCTTTTCTCCAGCGTGCCTCATCATGTTTATTGGATGCAATAATAGCCTCTGGTCCAGTGTGTGTGTGTGTGTGTGTGTGTGTACCAGCAGTCCCAGACCGCTAACTGCTCGCTTTAAACCTTAAACCTTAAGCCATCCTGGGATTCATAAATTGGAGCCACAGAGTTTGAGCTGAAAACCAGCAAGTTAAACAATCAAAGAGCTGCATTCTGGGAGAGTTTTTATATCTAGATCGGCAGTTCAGCCTCATTTATTCCCAACGGGAGTGTGTGTGGTTCTGTGTTTATTAGCACACAGATCGACATGTGTACACACACACACACACACACACACACACACACACGGCCACAGGACACTCCTGGGAAAGGTGAGCCGGCGGTCACAAGCGAGAGTACAAATAATCAGAGTTAATATGAATGTGCGTGTGCACCACCTTCTCTCTGCCTCTCCCCACGATGGCTGCTTGGTGCAGCTCAGCGTCCTGCCAAGCTTCCCGTCGCTCTGATATGACTATAAACAAATGTGCAGTTCTGTTATTATCTTTGCCTGTGGCTGGTTTTTATGATGCGGTGGTTGTTTCTTCTTCTATGGGAAGATAAACAGCGGAGGAACGGGTGGAGCAGACGTTTGTGACTTTAAGGTTTGAGTTCACGCTGAAGGTCAAACTGGAGATCAGATCGTTCACTTCTCTTTGATTTGTTGTGTTTTCAGAGGTGAAGACGCGGCTGCTCCTGGTCTTACTGCAGTATACAGGTTAGTCTAAAACTACACCCGCTAAATATACACCACCACTGAACATACACCACCCTGCACCGATGACAATAATCAGAAACTTCAAATATTTAATATCCAGCAGCTTTCTGAAGGTTTGACCTTCAAAGTTAAATTATTATAACAAAATGATTCTTTGAAGCGTTTATGAGTTTACAGCCGAGTTGTTTATCTTCACTCACTGCGTCTTTAAATGACTGCGGCAGGTTAGTCGACTTCACTAGCTCATGTTCACGTGTAGAAGATATCTTTAACTTAATTATAGATACCAGTAATTCCTTTTCCACTAGTAAGAATAACTAATAAGTCATTTCCACGTGTTGAGAAAGGGTTGTGACTTCAGATCAACAGTTGCAGTTACACGTGTTCGTCATGTCAACTTTGAAAGATAGATATCTGTAATTAAGTAAAAGTGAGAAATGAGGTTTCTATCTTTATTAGAGATGCTGCTCGTCAACGTGACACGATGGATATGACGACTTTAGACAAGAAGCAGTTGTTAAATCTACATTTGTTAACTGCTGACTGCATGTTTAAAGGGCCGTACACTCTCTTTCTTTCGTCCTGTCACTTTCTCTTACTGTTCTTCTTTAACGTGGCTCGTCTCTCAGCCTCTCGTGCTCTTTGTCGTCCCTCCAGACTCGGAGATCCAGCTGCGTCGGGACATGGTGTTCTGTCAGTCACTGGTAGCGGCGGTGTGTGCCTTCTCCGAGCATCTGCTGGCTGTCCTCAACCAGGTACAGACGTCTGGAAACACGACCGCACTCGTGTAACAAATCCTTTAGTTTCTACTCTTTGTCTCACTGCCCGGCTTTCTTCTGTGTCCTCTCAGTTCCACAATGTGGGCCGGGAATCGGAGCAGGACGGCTCGGACCCCCAGGACCTTCAGGAGGCCCAGGAAGCCAGCCGCCGTTGGCTGGAGCAGATCGCCAGCGCTGGGCTGCTCCTCCACTTCCAGTCCCTCCTCTCCCCCAATCTGGTGAGCAGAGTTGTACTGCGACAGACTCTGGAAACAGGACATAACTGTGTGGATTTGTTGTAAACTGCACATAAAAAAACACTTTTCATAAAACTCTGCACCGTCCACAGAACGATCTTTTATCAAACAATATGAATCACAAGCTACAAACACTTGCAGGACATGAATTATGCAGAAGTGTGACGGAGAGCTAAAGCTAAGCAAATAAGATCGGATGTAGTGTTTTAAGATCATCAATCAGGACGGCACCAGGCTGCTCAGACGGTAACGTGCAGAGTCCTGCATGTGGTCGTCGAGCTGTGCAGCTGATTCTGCAGGATGCAACTCTAAAAAGCAAGATGCAAGTACTTTAACTTCAAACAGGTGAAATCATTTAAGTGCAGAACAACAGCTTCAAATAAGCCGAACACATTCAGTGCTATACAGAGAACTCTAATTAAAAACACATAATATAAACATAATCTGTGAACTTTGGGAAGGTTTGTCAACTAGATGCTCATCTGTGGAGTTAAACAGCCTTAATGTTGAGAACTGCATCTGAACCAGAGCTTTCATCTTATTTTGAAAAAGGAAACTCTAAACGTCATTTCCTCCGTGTTTCTTTTCTGCACTTTGCATCAACAACGTAGAAGTTATTTTTTTATTGGGACGGTATTCAGATTTTCTATTTCTGTCGTCTTTTCTCTGGGAATTCAAAACACAGGAAGTGCTTTAAAAGTGTATTTTGGATGATGTCAGGCCTCCAGAAATGTCCCTCGTCTCCTTTTCTTTATTTCTCAAGACGTTTCTCTTTCAAGTGTCCCTGTGGAACAAAGCCGGTCTCAGTACCTGCAGGTGATTCCACTCAAACCTCAGCACACTCCTTTTTAGGGCACGACATGAAAGGCAGCCTGAGCTGAGGATGCTGTATGTCTATGTTCGGAGTGTTGTGTGTGTGTGTGTGTGTGTGTGTGTGTGTGTGTGTGTGTGTGTGTGTGTGTGTGTGTGTGTGTGTGTGTGTGTGACGCTCTTTGAGAGGAACTTGCCCACACACGGCAGGCGTCACTTGGCAGGGCAGCGGGAACCCCTCCGTCACATGTCGGGCCATCTCAAATGTGTCTTTAGAAAGAAGACCTAATCCTCTTTCACCACTGCTCTGTTTATCCCTCTGCATGTGGTGCATGAAGAGGGGGGGGGGAATAAGAGGAGGGGGGGGGGGTGGCAGAGGAGTGCACAGTGTCACAATCCAAAACATTGGAGCCGCTATCGCTGCTGCCACAAGCAGATGTGCTTGTTTTGTGTGTGAGGATGCTGAGTGCACACACATTCACAGATATAAACAAACAAAAGATAGAGCAAACACACACACACACACACACACACACACACACACACACACACACACACACACACACACACACACCCGACTGTGAAAGTAGCTAATTACATTTGTACTTCACTGTACTGGAGGTACTTGAACATTTCTACGTTACTTAACCCTGCTGCATCACTGGCGACATTTTTGTCTTTTTAATCATTCAATCATTTGGTTGTGTTAATGCATGTGGCATAAATGTAATTTTAGAAGAGTAACGTCAGCTCCTTAATACGTGTTAATAAAACGTTAAACCCCAGCTTGTCCTTGTTCTTCCAGAACATACAGTTCAGTTTTTAGCTGCATGATGCACACTTTAAATCACAGCCTCTCATGTCCTGTAGCATCATTAAGTATCTGAATCAACGCAGCAGAACCACAGAAGCTTTCTTCTTCCTGGTGCCTACATTACCCACAATGCAACTCGGCTGCAACTTCTTGCTACATCTACACCTCTACCTGTAGTCTGAAAGGGAGGTCACTAGAGGACATTTATCAGACTTTGTGCGTCTTTTTTCAGAACTTTGATGTTTACACATGAGTTTCTCTATTTACTTTGTCACCTGTGTGCAGAGACTTTTACTAAGAGAAGATAATAATAATAATAATAATAATAATAACTCTTTCTGTGTTCAGACTGACGAGCAGGCCATGTTGGAGGACACTCAGGTGGCTCTCATCGACCTGGAGAAGGTCACTTTCTACTTCCAGCAGTTTGAGGGCGAGCCGCTGGTGGCCAGTACGTACACTTCAGAGACTTCTGGTTCACACTTACTTACATCTGTTCTTTTTGAAAACATCTCAGTCTCATCATGAATGCGACTACATGTACGTAAAACTGAGCTTTAAACAGCCTCTCCTTCTCTCCTCTCTTTGTCTTCTTCTCCCCTCTCCTCTCCTCCCCTCCTCTCCTTTCCTTCCCTCTCTCCCCTCTCCTTGTCTCCTTCTCCCCTTACCTCTCCTCATCTCCTCTCTCCCCTCTCCTTGTCTCCTCCTCTCCTCTCCTCTCTCCTCCTCCCCCTTTCCTCCTCTCTCCCCTCTCCTTGTCTCTTCTCCTCTCTCCCCTCTCCTTGTCTCTTCTCCTCTCCTTGTCTCCTCTCTCCTCCTCCTCCTCCTCCCCTCCCTCTCCTTGTCTCTTCTCCTCTCCTTGTCTCTCTCTCCTCCCTCCCTCCCCCTCTCTCCTCTCTTCTCCTCTCCGCTCTTCCCCCTCTCTCCTCTCCTCCTCTCTTCTCCTCCTCCCCTCTCCTCCCTCTCCTCTCACCCCTCTCCTTGTCTCCTCCCCTCTCCTCGTCTCCTCTCTCCCCTCTCCTTGTCTCCTCCCCTCTCCTCTCCTCTCTCCTCTCCTTGTCTCCTCTCTCCTCTCCTCCCCTCTCCTCTGGCAGACACGCCCATGTCGTACCAGGTGGAGGGCACCCGTCAGGCGTTGAAAGTTTGCTTCCAGCTGGAGAGCTTCTACTTCTCTCAGCTGCCTCACAGGCTGAAAAACGGTGGAGGCATCAAAATGTACCCGGTGCTGTTCACACAAGGTGCAGAGAGCTTTATGATGATGTAACACTCTGGCAGGTATCTACCTGCACAGCGTGTGCAGCAGCGGCTTCATCACTCTTCTCTTGTTCCTCCCTCTGCAGCGCTGGAGAGTATGGAGGGTTACTACTACAGAGACAACGTGTCGGTGGAGGAGTACCAGGCGCAGATCAACGCTGCCTCCCTGGATAAGGTCAAACAGTACTACAAGAGACTGAGGTACGTCACAGATATGACACATCCCATCACATAAATCAACACGACCTTCCATTCAGTCGTATTGACTGTCACACCCAGCGGGGCCTCCAGCTGATTGGCTGAGAGCGACCCCGCGGCAGTGTTTTATGATTGGCTGCGAACACACCCAGCGGGGGTCAGCGGTGATTGGACGAGGGTTTCACCGGTGATGTAGTGCTGCACTCACTTACCTCACACCCCATTGGTTTACTGCACACCTGAGACCGTCTGTGATTGGCCAGAGGTGGATAACTTAATGAGGTGGAAACAGAGACGGAGGAACAGACACTCACACTGTGAGTGAGTCACCTTTACAGCGTGCCGTCTGCAGAGCAATGAGGCTTCATAACGTTTGTGACTGGAAATCACTTTTAAAGCTGCTGCGTGTAAAATGATGTCTGTGAATGCACCACACACAGAAGTCATGATGATATTTACTGATATTTACTGATACCATCGTGGTTAATAATCTTACTGGCGAGCGACACGCCGGCTTCATGACTGAGGATAATAATATATAATAAGAGTCCAGCTCATTGCAGAATCTTGTTTGGGTGCTGAAGTCTTCACAGTTGGAGCCGTCGTGAGTCACATCACTGGCACACAAAGCGTTCCTTATCTCGCCGAGTGCTTTCACCTCAGAGTTTTTAATTCATACTGTTTTGCTCAATGAGTGATAATAATTTTAAGCATTATTTCTGCGAGTGTCAGTTGTGGATAACAAACTGTGTCATGTCTTCTATCTGTAACGATCTCGTCTGCCAGCTTCTCTGCGGCGCCGCAGACCTTTCATGGAGCACAATTGGCATTTTGTGGTATTTCTTTCATTTCATTGAGTTTGCAGACTGCACTCAGGACTTTATGATCTCTATAATGTCACTATTCTAATTAAAATACCACAGCGAGATATTTATTGTGTGCACAAATGTGTTCGGGCGCCTGCAGCACCTTTTAACATGAAAGTCAATACATTTACATGTGGTTCAATGTTTGAAACCCAACATGCAGCCTGAGATTTAGAGCAGCTTGTGTTTCTGTTCTTCAGTCTGACCTGTGCACAAGGAGCTCCAATTGAGTCGACAGCAGAGGCTCCGGCAGTAACGCGGAGCAGATGTGGGCTGACAGGAGCGTGTGTGAGGCTGCTGATGTGGGCAGCATCAGGGGGGCCGGGGGGGGAACAAGGAGCGTGCTTCAAAACCTAAATGGAGTCAAAGAGTCGAGACTCAAATACTGCATCTACTTTCCAGAGGCCGAAACGGCATCCAGCGAGTTTTCTGAGTTCTCTGAGCACTCGATGCCTCGCTGGTCTCCTGCAAGTACAATATTTAGTAAGATATGAAGATATTGAGTAAGATATTAAGATATTTAGTACGATATTAGTACGATATTAAGATATTTAGTAAGATATTTAGTACGATATTTAGTACGATATTAGTACGATATTAAGATATTTAGTAAGATATTTAGTAAGATATTAAGATATTTAGTAAGATATTTAGTAAGATATTAAGATATTTAGTAAGATATTTAGTACGATATTTAGTACGATATTAGTACGATATTAAGATATTTAGTAAGATATTTAGTAAGATATTAAGATATTTAGTAAGATATTTAGTAAGATATTAAGATATTTAGTAAGATATTTAGTAAGATATTAAGATATTTAGTACGATATTAGTACGATATTAAGATATTTAGTAAGATATTAAGATATTTAGTAAGATATGAAGATATTTTTTAACCAAATACCTCAATATCGTTATTGCGATGATAACTTAGGGTTGACTTTTGATGCTTTGAGGGAAAACCTGAGTTTTAAGGGTTTATTTAAGCTGAATTCCTCGCCGGTAGTCTTTCATGCACACGTGGAATAACACAGCGAGCAGAAGTTTAGCGGCCGACTTGCAGCAGAACCTTGTTCTTTATCCCAGCAGTATATCCTTGAGTCAATGGTAGTAAAGTTAATGAACACGCTGTCTCTCTCTCTCTCATGCTGCCCGTCGTTTTCTTTCGCCGGCTGCCATCTGTCTCTGAGCTGACCACAGACCAGCCTGTGATGTCACCGCTCTCTCCGTTGCAGCGCTACAACCTCAGGCACCTCGTTATCCTTGGAACCCGGCCACGGCAGCGTCGGGTTAAACCCACACTGTGGTCCGGAGCCAGAGGCTGCCTCACAGAAACGGCACATGCGGTACTGAACCGAATGAACTGCAGGGCCCAGATTCTGCAAACTCACATCACACCTCAGCCCTGCGGACGCTTGTGGGACCCGGAGAGGTTGTTGTGTAGGAGAGAACATTTATTATTAACATTGGATGTGGAGTAGAGCTGGAAATAATCAGCCCACTAATTTAATAATCGAATAGTCTTTAAGTAATCTTTTATGCAAAAATGTCTTATATAAATGGAGATTTGCTGCTTTTCTCTGTTTTATATTAAAGACATTTGAAAACTTGGACTTTGAGGAACTGGGACGGACGTTTTTCACTATTTTCTGACACTTTAAAAACAGAACGATTAACCTAGAAAACAATCTGCAGATTAAAATAATCTTTAGTTGCAGCTCTAATCTGGAGAAACAGTGACGACAGTCGAGTGTTGAGATCAACTTGTTTTCTCTGGATACAGTTTGCGTGTAAATGTTTTTGTGCAACAAGCAGAAATTCAAAAGCAAGAAAACATTTTGTGGTCGACAAATCATTCTTTTTTTTTTGTCTTGCTCCCCCACTGACGCCTTTGCCAGCGTGCATTGTGGGCATTATCCACTTTCAGAGCAGTAAATGACACCACTCTAAGGGTTAGTGTAAGATTTCCCAGCAGCCTCTCTGTCTCTGCCTTTCTGCACCCACAACAAGACACCGTATGATCCGAGCAAAGTCTCAAAGCCTGATGAAGTCACTCAAGTCCTCCGCAAAACACAACTCACGAGCCAAATCACAAACACATGTCTGCGGCCGCAGGACCCGGAACACACACACACACACACACACACACACACACACACACACACACACACACACACACACACACACGACTTCAAGCTTTTACAAACTATCTCAGCTGACGTGTGCGTTGAGGTTCCTTCATAGACTTGTTGTTTAGTAGTAGTGTCACTAAGAAAGCATTGCAGTGAAAGAAAAATGGCAGACGGGCGAGAGGATTGATCGGTATTGATCGATATTGGGAGGCATTTCCACCCGGCTATAAAAAATATTAGTATGTTAGAGTTTGTTTTTTCTGAACGTGAACATCGGCATAAACTTTGTATTTGGGAAAATACGCTCAATATTCTTTATGGCTGCAGAGTGTTTTTTCATTTTACATTTTCGAGGTTATGAACTAATTATCTCTTATTTTCCTGAGATGAATTAGTAAATGCATACACTGGCCTCTGTAGCAGCGAGGAAACATGTTCTGAGCAGAAAGCAGAGCAGCGTCTTCTCCTTCAGGACTCAGACAGAATGGAAGAGTGTAAATTGAACGGGGAATATGGATCGCCAGAGCAGGAATGATGGAGGAGATTTCAGGGGAGGGATGAAGGTGAGGGTGAGGAGGAGGAGGAGGAGGAGGAGTGTGCAGAAGAGAATGTGCAGATGTATTATTCAGAGGCAGAGATTATTGCAGGCTTGTGGTTTCATCTCATTTTGCTCTTATTGACAGGAAGTTTCAGGAGGTAATTGGGTTTTTCTATAGCAATGGATTTCAGGATGTCGGTACACACAGCAGTGTGGAACGATAAAGGTGATGCACTGCGTGTTTGCTGCTGGTAAATCCTGTGTCGTGTTCATTTATTGATGCAGGTGTAACAGTAACCCGTGAGTGTTGAAATCAGCGGAGACAGAACACATTAGGCTTCTCTCTCTGACGCTGCAGTACAAGGTGGTCGTCTCTGTGATGAACACAGAAGTCTACTGCAGTCTGTCAGATGTTATATAATGATGGCATGGTGGCTCAAAGATAATACACATTTATAGCACCGTCAAACAAAAGGAATTATTACTACAGACTTGTATTTCATGCTTTGTTAGTAAAACATCCATCAGCCAGTGTTTGTCTCAGCTTCAGGGAATCAAACTACTGCAGTGCAATTTGTCTTGATTAAACTACTTGCTGCTTATTGCAGGTCAGAGTCAGTTTCTACACAGAAGTCCTTTTCCTTCATCTCTGACTGCAGCAGATCCTTCCTCTCGCTCGTCATCAGGCGTGGCCTCATGTTTAGAGTGCAAATTGACTTTGTATCCAGTTTTAAGACAATTTTTACATCTTGGTGCTTTTTAACTCTATATTTGAAGGATGAAGGATTTTAATCCTCGAACGTCTGGATCTTAAGTTCTCAGAGAAACAAGCTGACAAACGTTAGCGGCAGCCGAACAGCGTGCAGGAGGAACTCTGATGTTTAACCTTTGAACCAGAGGAAAGAAGAACTCCTATGATGCACCGCTGCTGCACCTCCACACCAAACTCCCATCATGCACCGCTGCTGCACCTCCACACCAAACTCCCATCATGCACCGCTGCTGCACCTCCACACCAAACTCCCATCATGCACCGCTGCTGCACCACCACACTAAACTCCCATGATGCACCGCTGCTGCACCACCACACTAAACTCCCATGATGCACCGCTGCTGCACCACCACACCAAACTCCCATGATGCACTGCTGCACCACCACAAACTCCCATGATGCACCACTGCACCACAACCACACCAAACTCCCATGATGCACTGCTGCCGCACCACCACACCAAACTCCCATGATGCACCGCTGCTGCACCACCACACCAAACTCCCATGATGCACCGCTGCACCACCACAAACTCCCATGATGCACTGCTGCTGCACTACCACACCAAACTCCCATGATGCACCGCTGCTGCACTACCACACCAAACTCCCATGATGCACCGCTGCTGCACCACCATACCAAACTCCCATGACGTAATAAATGCAACTAGTTAATCAGTTAACGCTACCTCAGGTTTGTTAGTAATACATATTTATAGATGTATACATGTATCAGTTACAGTTACTCTCATCTCCCTGACAGCCAGCTTTGTGGGAATCATGTTTGTTCTCCACACGCTCACAGACGATAGATGTGTAACTTCAACACGAGTCGCACCACTGTGCTCAACATCAAAACAACACAATCTGTGGCTCAAACAGAATCGTTGCTTCGTGTAATTGATGGTATTTCTCTTCCTCTCTGGGGAAGTAATGATTAATATAACAGAAGCTTCTTCAGCAAGTTCCCGCGTCTTCCATGTGACATGCATTAGTACTGTGAGCTCAAACAGTAATGTGTCCG
>NC_041374.1:8145625-8205625 GCF_900634415.1 Cottoperca gobio
TGCTCCAGTTGATGCGTCCCCTCAATGCTCTGGAGGAGCTGTACCGTCTGATGGAGTGTTTCATCAGCTGTCGCCGCACTGCTGCCTGTCAGTACACCGCCTGTGGGGCTTCTGGAGTCGGGCTGCTCACCGTGGCCTCCGAGCTCTGCTCGCGCCTGGGAGCCACACACATCGTCATGTGCAACAGCGGCGTTCATCGGTGAGTGTGAGGACACGTGTTCCAGTGATATGATCCTGCGTCTTTCTTTGGACGGCTCTCTCTCATCTCTCGTGCATTAACACTCTTCTCATCTTTAACATTTCTTCTCTGCACCTTCTTTTATCCTCTTGAACTTCACGAGGCCCTGCTCTGCTGTCCATGGGGAGTTTCTATTCATACACATGTATCTGTTTTAATTACCAGCAGCATATTCTAGTTAATAGGGCCCATTGTTTCTCAGGCCAGATGAGGGACTTTTAAGTATGCACAGCACTTTACAAAGAAAGGAGACAGGTCACTTACCTCCTTTATTATTGCATTCTATATATGGCTGCCTAATTCACCTGCTGCTGAGGGCACCATTCATCAATGCATGAGGACGGAAATATCCCGATCGTTTGTCCCCGCTGATCTCCGGCTTTCATCTTCCATCTCCTGCTCTGCTCCTCCCGTCCTCTCTGAGACCCTCTTTCTTTCCCCTGTGACAGTTTCCATATCTTATATCACATGCACAGGCGCGCACAGACCCGCATGCGAGTGATGGCTTGATAAAGTGCTGTGGATGGAGCCGCCTGGTTGCCTTAGCTCTAATAGAAAGTTCCAACTCACACAGACAGGCGGGCTAAGTGCAGGGCCCTAGCAGCTGACAGGTCGGCCATGTTTAGAATTATTTGTGAACTGGCTTCCTTCTTAAACACCGTTTTCCCCTCGGAAGCTGCAGACTGATGGGCGTGTTGGACTCACAGCAGCATATCACACCTGATGTCCACAAAATCAATGTCCTTTATTTTGACAGTTGAAGTTTTCACACGTAACCCCTCAGGGGTCATGAAGAATAATTAATTGGTATTAAAATGTCTTAAATAAATCCTTTAAGTCTCTTAAAAGTAGGATTTTGTTAATTGTTTTTTTCTGATGTTGCATTTTAAAATCTGTATTTTTATTTAAATAATTTACCCGAAGCATTAAGGTCACGCAGATGCTTATAGCAGACAAACTAAATAAAAAGATAAAAAATATTAATCGAATTTGCATTAAACTGCAGGAACCCTGCTCCCTTACTGCAGACAGAACACAGATTATACATATCATTTCACTGCTGTCTCTGTATCATTGCAAACGTTTAAATAATCCAGAGTAATCATGCATTGCTCATGTAAATGATGAGCACACAGACTAAATCTGTAGAACCAAGGCAGTAGATTCGTAATGTGTACATTGAATTATCAAACATTTCTTTTTGGTTCGTCACCTTTACAAAAACCTTCGGAGGCAAAAGAAGAGTGTCTGACATCTGAAGACGTTATCACAGCATCTCTTGGTTCTCTCAGGTATACATGTTTGGATTTAAAACGCTCCTCTCGGCTGAATCCTCTCATTCTGTGTTTGTCGTTTCATCTCATTTGTCTGAATGGACTGAGCTCTGGAGTGTAAATGGGATATGGGCTGGAACAACATAAAACAGATGGATATAAATCACCTCATACTATCTCACCAGCACTAATGAAAAGGGAAACCGTGCAGCCTCACACACATACCACACACACTCTCACACAGATTGTGTGCAGTTCCTTCATCCTGCTCCAGCTGAAGAGATATTTAAAGATCCTCTGTGGGTGAATTTATTTTCCTTCCTTTATCGGTGTGGGAAGCTCAGAATGGTGCTTAAAATATTCTGGGGTGGCCTGGGAGAGGATATTCTTTTGCCACATGCTGCAGATGATTGTTGCGTTTATTACTTTCATCATATCATGTTACGCCGTCAGAAAGTTATGCAACCGTAACTCGAGGGGCTTTAAAATCTTCATCTGATTGACTCAAAGTAATGGCTTCTGGCAGCAATAAGTTCTACATCTGCTCCTTTAAAAAAAATAAAGTTTTGCTCTCAGTCAGTGTGAAAGTCACGAGGGAGTTACATATTAGACAAACAGCTCATATTTCTTAGCAGCCCCAATGAAACTGAGCCTGGCAGCGGAGGAACTTTAGACAGTTCAATTTGCAGTGAAGGCTGCGGATCGATATACGAGTACAGCTTGTTATCATAGAAAGGTCACCAGCAGCCTTTGACACCTGTCACACACTCTCTGAGGATTTATCCACATGCTGCTGTCCGCCTGCGTGTGAAGGTGAGAGAGGAAGACTCAGTGTGTCTGAATCACAGACTCACGCCGACACTCGTTTTACGCACATCACACCCTTATAGTGGTGAGTGTATCGCCACGGGAGACTCACTGACTGCAAGAGAAGCATCCATCCTGACGAGGATGAGAGAGGAGCGACGTCTCCTCAGGTGCTGAAAGTCCAGTACAAGGTTTAATCATCTCCGTGCTCGGGCTGAAGGTCTGTTATCCTCCTGATGATGTTTGCTCACTGTGAGTGACATCTCAGCGAAAGGATTCATTAGCGAGCAGATTAGCGAAGGTGAAGCAGAATGTGATGTCAATGAAGTGTCAAGAGGAGCTAAATGTGCCTGGAGATCTGATGTAGTGCAGTGAATTCATCTGATCTGGAAGAAGACGAGTTTGTTTCAGTCTCAGATCCGCCTTCAATCTCCATCTGTCTCTACTGTCACAGCCAGAGCTCTACACGTTGTGCCAGCGCTGGGGAACGCTCAGACCATCATCATCATTCTGCACCCTGCAAGTCTGTAATCCATTAAAGCGATCTCAATCCTCTCGGACCGCTCTCAGCTCAGTGTGCAGTGACGGTGCATCTGCAACAATAATGTCAGGAGGGAACTTGTGGAACACGTGAGCTGAGCCCGGGCAATACAAAGGCCAAATCCCAGCAGAAGAAAGCGCCACACAAAACATTAAAGACGAATGTTGACTATGGTCCTCCATGATCGACACTACAAACATCATGTCTCTCAGTTCCCCCTCACCAGCTCTCTGCAGACTGGGCCGTGTGCAGACCTGCAAGAAGGTGCAGGCCTCATTGCATCATCCAAACCTTTTCAGCATGGAGGTTTCTGCTCAGTGGTTGTTGGCGTTTCTTGTATCGACAGGGAGTTTTATAAAGGTAGCACGCCGACAGTGGAAAGAGAGGAGAATTCTTGGTTTGAAATGAGCGACCGAGGGCAGATTTATAATCACAGTCTACTTCCTGTGGGTCGGGCTACTTTCATCGCCGTGAAACAGGAGTAATATTCTGCATTCTGACTCCAGCTTCATGTGTTCCCTCTCTGTCCCACAGCTGCACCCTGAGTGTGACACTGGAGCAGGCCATCCTGCTGGCCCGGAACCACGGCCTGCCTCCTCGCTGCATCATGCAGGCCACTGATGTCATGAGGAAGCAGGTATGTTTTACACACAACACCACCTGAACCAAGCATCTCTGTGTTACTGACATTTTCTCTCTCGGAGTGACGTTGTGTTAGCAGAGCATTTAACGGTGCTTAAAGAGGAGCAGCTGTTCAGCAACAGGAAGTATATTCTTACTCTGCTCTACATTATCATTTATTTCACACCTTCCCCGTTTCACCCCTATTTGATTTTGAATCTTATCTGATATGCATTCACTGCAACCAGAATATGAATCTGATCAAATGAAGCAGTAAAAAAGAGAAATGAGAGACGGAGCCGCTTCCTTCAGAGTCTGAAGCTTATTTGTTTTGGGGTCAAGGGAAAAAATTCCCATTAGTCTCTCAGTGCGTTCGCATCTTCACCCTGCGAGGCTCCAGCCATGACCGGATCTTGTTCCAATACGTCAGGGAAGTTGTGTGAGTCGGTTATATTGCTGTTTGCAGTGAGAGGGTTGGGATCCTGCCGGAGGAAAGGCATTTAATATCTGCACTCAGAGAACTGGGCTGCCGGCCAGGAGGATGCAACTCTTCTGTGCATCGCGTGACCTTGAGTCCTGATGTGCTGCATGTGGCTGGAAACATCCATCTTGTGGATGCTGTGGTCCATTTATCTTGTTTGTTTCCTGGTGGAACAGAAATTTGTGCTTAAATTGTGTCTTTTTTTTTACGTCGGCCATTAAAGATTTTCTGTTTTCATCACTGAGAAGAGAGCATTGTGTGTGTGTGTGTGTGTGTGTGTGTGTGTGTGTGTGTGTGTGTGTGTGTGTGTGTGTGTGTGTGTGCATGTGTGTGTGTGTGTTTGCGCTCAGACTGATGAATCTGAACATCACACAGGGTTTAGATGACGCCTCTTCTTCCTCGCTTCACACTTACTGACAGAAAGGTTTTGCGCACAGCTGCGGGCCGCAGGAGGTCCATCATCCAGACGCCATCGTTCAGCTTCAGAATGCTTCACTGATTTTGGAAAAATGGGTCCAATCACAGCTTGATTTGTAAACTTCTGCAAAGCAATTGGTACGACTGATGAAGAACATCAAATGAAGTAAAATACATTTCAAATTTCCTCCTTGGATTATTTATTTCACTTTGGTATTGATGTTCCGACTTAAAGCTGCTGTAGAATATTAAGTTTCAGATGCATCATCTAGTTTAGCAGGTTATTAAGTAATGCAGGAACAATTATTACAAATACAAGCAGCATTATAAATGTGTGAAACAAGCACGTATTTTCTACTCATGGACGACCTTCTTTACCGTTCTATCTTATCGTGTCCCATAACTTTATCCAAGCTAGCTGACAGCACCGTCGGTACGTTGGTGGCTGATCACTTTGGACCTTCAGCTCCACCAGGTCTTTTCAACTGTCCAGTACTTTAAGTTATGACCTTTAGATTCTTGTTTCTTAAAGGTTCCTCCTTGATCTGCTCTTGTGATTCATTCGGCCCCATCACATCTTCGTCTCACACATGTTGGGCATGTAAATCAAAGTTCCACTTGTTGACTGTAAAATACTTTTGTCTTGTCTGATGTTCTCCGGGCGTCCTTCAGGGACATCGGGGAGCATCTCTGTCTGCAGGCTTCACAATGGATGTCTGTGATAGGCATCCAGTAATTGCTGATGCTATCCTGCTCTCTGGACGTAACTCGGGGCGGACGGTGAGATGGAAAACGGGAGGGTTGTAACTGAGAGGTCAGCTAATGCACTTCTGGACAGTCGCTCGCTCTGCTCGGAGAGGAGACGCTGATGACCTCTTCGGATAATGATTAGATTGTGTGTTGTTTCTGCTCGTGTGCGTGCGTCAGAGACCGGGGGGGGGGGGGGGGGGGGGGTCATTTGTGTATCTGCCGACCCTGCACACAGCCAGCAGACTGCAGGAACATCAGCAGACGTAGTATAATCACACAGCGTTCATCTTCTACATCTGGTCACAAAGACTCTCCTGCACGTGGCTGCAGGAGAAACAGGACAGATAGTAAAGACACAAAGTCACAGCAGCTGGCGTCTGCTTCATAAGCAACCATGAACTTCTTTATTCCTCTCAGAAGTGAGCGTCAGTCACTCGGCAGTCTCCTGTAGTTTGTACATTTCTATCAACTTTTGTTTTACTGTCTTGAAACTTTGATGAATTATGCAATCTGTGTTTGTGTCTTATCTTATCTGAATATTAATATCATTACTTTTATTGGAGCCTTTCCTGATTTCACTCACTATATTGGTTTTATACACCAAATTGTTTTATCTGTTTTCTTTTACATTTCTTTTAATTACAGGAAGGTTTCTTCTACCCTTCACAATGTTCAAACTACATTTCTTTTTATTTATGTGTAAATACAACCTGACAGGAAGCAAACTTACTTTGGGGGGAACTTCAACAAAACCATCACAAGAGATAAACCCCCGAGAGCGTGTCCATCCTTTAAGAGATGCTTCATCTGTTTTCTTATCGCCTGTTTCTGCCTCTTGCATTTGCACCTGATGCACGACGGATGAATTCCTGATGCCTGTTTGTCTTTCAGGGGGCGAGAGTTCAGAATTCTGCCAAGAATCTGGGAGTGAGGGATCGCACCCCGTCATCAGTCCCAAGGTAAGACTGCAGCCACTTCCTGCTGACTTCAGCAGAGTAACTCAGAGAGACAGTTATTGTTCCTCTGAACATGACTTCTCACCTTCCTGCCGTTTGTTTCCATTCATGTCACCGAGGTGTCCAAATCCACTTGCAGACAGAGAAAGTGTGTGAGGGCTGGGTGGGCAGTAAGTCGCTTTTAGTTTAATTAAAGTTATGTTGTTGGTTACAGTTTAGTTTGCTGCTTGTTGCTTTCAAGGACTCTGTGTTGAACATTTGAGAGTCTAGCAATCAAAACACATTCTTTAGAGCGCAGAAACTACTAAAGGTCAAATCATCTTCCAGATGGAGGGATTGTTCAGGTAGTTTGTGTGTGTGCTTTTTGTGCAGAACTGTGTGTGTGTGTGTGTGTGTGTGTGTGCTTTTTGTGCAGAACTGTGTGTGTGCGTGTGTGTGTGTGTGTATGCTTTTTGTGAAGGAATGTAGGTCTGTGTGTGCGTGTGTGTGTGTGTGTGTGTGTGTGTGTGTGTGCTTTTTGTGAAGGAATGTAGGTGTGTGTGTGTGTGTGTATGTGTGTGTGTGTGCTTTTTGTGCAGGTCTGTGTGTGTGTTTTGTGCAGGACTGTGTGTGTGTGTGTGTGTGTGTGTGTGTGTGTGTGTGTGCTTTTTGTGAAGGAATGTAGGTGTGTGTGTGTGTGTGTGTGAGTGTGTGTGTGTGTGTGTGTGTGTGTGTGCTTTTTGTGCAGGTCTGTGTGTGTGTGTTTTGTGCAGGACTGTGTGTGTGTGTGTGTGTGTGTGTGTGTGTGTGTGTGTGTGTGTGTGTGTGTGTGTGTGCTTTTTGTGCTTTTTGTGCAGGACTGGGGCCGAATGTTTCCATTAGAAGGGAGCTCCCTGCACTCAGTGGCCCCCAGATGAGGACGAGGACTGCCTCGGCCATTTGGTTGTGACATATAGACTTTTGTGTGACAGGCAGCCCTTTTAAACCTTTTAGTGAAATTGACAAATACAATTAAGTAGCGGGATGATTAGTGTTGAGACATTGTGGTTGGAGAGCAAACATTGCTGCACTCTCAGTAGCTTTATGTCAGAATTGTTGCAGTGTGAGCGACTGCTACAGGATGTGGAAGTGTGCTGTGTGTGTGTGAGACATTCGCTGGTTGTTCGCTGATCTGTGGATGAAAGTCATATTTTCGTTCACCCTGCAGCCATTTCTCATGGAGCCCAAACGATGTGAGCGGTGCAATCGATTATTCAAACTACAGCAGTGGAAGAAATACAGCTGATTGCTCTGAAAATGTTACTGAGAATAGAAGAATATTGATCAAATATGGAGAATAATACTTGTGTTGTTAGATGTTTCCTGTTCATTAAGGCAGCAGAACCATAATAATGCTGTGAGAAGTGCATTGTTTGGTTTCTTTATGGACTTTATATATTGATAATAATAATAAGGAATCCAGTCAAGCAGTATGTTTGTTATTCTCTTACAAACTAACTATTGCATAATTCATGTAGCATTTTCAACACCGAGGCTTAGTCATATTTTTAAAAGCTGTCCACATTATTGTAACCAGGCGACATGTTATTTAACACCAACATGACTGAGCTCTGACGTCCTTCTGTAACTTATAGAGAAGCAGTTTGTGTTCACGATGATCACGTCCGCCACGCTGCAGCTGATATTTCGGGTTATTGTTGTGGTGACATTTCTCCTCAGACCTTTGCTTTGTGTTCACACACTATGTTCCAGAATACAATTAAAAGTTGTTGTTTCTCTCATCAGGTTGTACAAGCTGTGCCAGCCTCCACCCCCGGATGGTGACCCATAATACATTGCATCCAGGAAATGTGCTGAGGAAGTCTTGAGGAGCTTTGCGTCCCCCCCCCCATGAAGGATCTACCTAATAAAATACTTTTATTGGGTCCATTTTTATATCTCCACAGTAGCTGCCTGAAGTGTAAATAGAATTTTAAACCGTAAATAGTATTTTTAATACTTCATATTTTTTATTGTTGTACTTTATACATATTTTGTGTGTTTTCTTCTTCGTATGACAAGACAATGACTGAGAAAACAAAAGAAGTAGACCCCGAGAATGCAGTTAAATGAAATCAGTCCACTGTCTGCAGATAACACGTTTGTTTTCATGAGGGACATTTGCATTTCATGTTATTAGTTTAATTTGCATATGAAATATGCAAGATAATAATGATTAAAGAGCATATTTGGCTTTGTGTGTGTTTTTAAATTAGCCAATCATTTGCCTTCAGCTCTGACTTGAGTGTTTTAATGATGATCTCCGTGTTGGATAACCATATGAAAGTGTGTTTTGTAACGTTCCTCAACATGTTTATTGTAAATATGCATATGTGGTATGAATGTGCTAAAAGAGTCACGCCTTTGAATCCCGTTTGGTTTGGATTCCTACGACTGTTACATCCACGTGAAGATTTCTATCAGTATTAACATGAACTAGGTTTTTGGAAGTAGAGCTACGAGACATATTCTGTTCTTCTATACTGACAGTACTCAGGATTAAAGTGTCTCTGTTACTTGTTATTGGACGTATCATAGATGGATGTCTGGCTCACTATGCAAACAAACAAGTGGAAATAAACTGCATCAATAAGCTCCAGCAGTGAGACTTTATGTCCGGTACATGCTTCATTTCTTTCAAACACTACGAAGACGTCACAGTATGTAAAAATACTGTTTATCAAGACTGTAAATTACCTTTTTTATACGTTAAAAATGTTACAATACTTTGATAACAACAATTTATTCTGTTGTTATTGAGTGAACAGACATTAAACAGCCGGTCATCTAACACATGGTTAGAAGATGTGTAACATTTATGACTTTGTTGAGTTGTGAACTTGCATCATCCTTTTCCTTTATAATCTTATCGAATCTAATTTTGTTGGGTTTTCTTTAAAGATCTATTTCCATAATGTTATTACGGCTTTATTAGAGCAGTAGCTGTTTGGAGAAGATGATGTTACGAAAATTGAGATATTGAACTGAAATCATGATTAATTTGGTTTATTGTTGTTTAGCAACGCTTTTAAATTAAAAAGATATTTAAAAACTTTCAACTTTGCTTCCGGTAGTTAGTGACCGCGGTCAGTGCACGTGCTGTTGCGCAGCTCATGAGCGTGCAGGTAGATCCCGGATCAGACTCGGGTGCAGGGGAGTGGCGGCGGCGGCAGCGTGCGTGTTGCAGCCAGTGAGCGGAACATCTCTGTCACGGAACTGCCGTGCCATTGGCTTCTCCCGGGAAGCCGCCGCCGACAGTCCGTGAGGCGACACACTGGGAGGGATGGTCCCGGGCTGAGTCCACTGCGAGCCGGGCTCAGAGGCGCAGACCGTCGGAACAACGTGGCTCCGCTGCCTGCAGCCGCACTGGGTGACATTTTGCACATTTCAGTCGCCGACTCGAGACGCCTGACACCGGCTCACCTCATGATTTCATCCTGATAAAAAGCTCCCGCGAGGCACAGCAGTTTCTCCATGGCGTCTCCACAACAGTCAAGGATTCAGTCGTATCTGGAGAAGAATAAAATCGGACCCTTGTTTGAGGTGAGTGCGCGAAGTTGTTGGCTGGCAGTTTAAAGCACCATGGCTTTGCACCAGACTCATCCTCTTTAATATGTAGTTATTGGTGAGCACACATCTGCAACGTGAGCTGCCACTGGAGCAGAGGAGGATGAAGTGCATTGTTGTTCTCTGCATTTCACTGTAAGAAACCGGATGGTGCATCCATTTATTTGTGCACTTTGGTGCCTGAAACGTCCCACTGCTCTGTTTGTATGAGATCCTGTAGTACAGAAACACAGATGTTGTGTTTGCCCTCACATCATGTTCAGGATGATTCTTCAGTCTGCAGCTGCCTGACTGACAGTTAGTGGAAGTTGTGACCACAGTTGTGCTTCATATTGCACAGCAGGGCTGATCCATGCATTCCTCTCCTCCTGACTACCTGCCTGTGTGTGTGTGTGTGTGTGTGTGTGTGTGTGTGTGTGTTCATCCCCGGTTATTCTCAGTGTGTCAGGAGAGAACATGACTTCATCCTTTGCTTGCTGTTGGATTTAGAGTGTGAGGCATAATCTGATGGAAGGATGGAAAGAACACATCCAGCTCAACTGGATTTCTCTGAGATGCAGCAGATCTGTCAGTCTTACTAAACAAGACTGACATTTGTTTTATTCCCATGAAATGCAGGCTGGGGGTGGGGGGGGGGGGGGGGGGGGTTACAGTGGGATGACGTGCACTGTATTTATGGCAATATCCACATTATGTGTTTTGCAAAGTGCTGATGTTTCACTTGTGCACACACACGTAGTAGCAGCACACAAGCTGCTGCATGTTAAGCAGATGCAGCAGCTTGTTTCAGCACCGTGGACAGAGACTGAAGATCTTACCGTGAGGCTCAACTGCACAATCATAGTCCTCTGTGACTCTGTGTGTTTCCCTCCCTCCGTCTTCCTGCTCCACCTGTCTCCCCCTCTGTGCTTCGCCTCACTTTGTGTTTGCTCTTTATTTTTGGCTCTGTGCAAAACAATGGTGTCTTCTTTTATGTGACAACTGGAGAATAAAGCAAAGTTACAGGTGACACATTTGCTCCAATGATCAGTTAGCTGCTTTGTGTTTCACCCTGAAGTGTCCTGAATACACCAAGCAGAGTTTTAATTCAGCCCAGCAGGACCTGGATCATCGCTGAGTTGTTCAGACTGTGAATGGGGGACCGTGAGGCTGCAGTGTAGATCTTTAAGGCTACTGACGGAGAGGAAGGTGTAGTCTCCGCCTCTCAGAGGAGGATGTAGCTGCTACCTGAGCGTTGCTCTTGAAGAGCCTTTAGCACATTTTATTGTTGTTCTGAAGAAAAGCCATCCGAGTGCATTCAGGTGTGAAGAAACAAGCTTCTCTTTCATGAGGAGGATCCAGGAGGAGAGGCTGGGATTCTCCTCACAATGTCCTTTTATATCTATGAAGAGAATCAACAATATTAATATTAACAATAATAATAATAATACAGCTGTTCTGCTGCGTAAACCAAGAAGGAGCTGGCTGAAAGTTTGATTGCATTCAAACGTGAGAATGTTTCAGTTGAAATGACACAAAACTATTTGCGAACACAAGATCACAGTGTAGAAATATATGAATTATTATCTCCGGCAGGCGTAATTATTGTTGTGCTCATTAATGACTGAATGCTCAAAGGTTACGGTGACTCACAATCAGTCTTTAATGTCCACAGAGACAAATCCATCCTGCTCCGGTCAGTACCAAACTGTCACACAATAAGTAGGTAAAAATGTTTTGCGTGAAGAGGCCAGAGGACAGGAGACCTGCTGGTTATGAGTTCCTCCTGATTTTATCTGGAGGGTTGAGCTCTTTGACCTCAGGGAGATCTCTCTCCTCAGTTCAGTCTTGTTGGTCTCTGAGAGCCTCTCATCCCGAGCCAGCAAAGAGAAGGTGAGGAGGGTTGGTTCATGGTGGAAGCAGGACTGGGAAATCGCACTCTCCTGGGGAAGTCCAGTATCCAGATGATCGTATGAGGACTACAGGGAGGTTCAGGTCTACAGTGTGGTTCAGGTCTACAGGGAGGTTCAGGTCTACAGGGTGGTTCAGGTCTACAGGGTGGGTTCAGGTCTACATGATGGTTCAGGTCTACAGGGAGGTTGAGGTCTACAGGGTGGTTCAGGTCTACAGGGTGGGTTCAGGTCTACAGGGTGGTTCAGGTCTACAGGGTGGATTCAGGTCTACAGGGTGGTTCAGGTCTAAAGGATGGGTTCAGGTCTACAGGGTGGATTCAGGTCTACAGGGTGGTTCAGGTCTACAGGGTGGTTCAGGTCTACAGGGTGGATTCAGGTCTACAGAGTGGATTCAGGTCTACAGGAGTGGTTCAGGTCTACAGGGTGGATTCAGGTCTACAGAGTGGTTCAGGTCTACAGGGAGGTTCAGGTCTACAGGGAGGTTCAGGTCTACAGGGAGGTTCAGGTCTACAGGGTGGATTCAGGTCTACAGGGAGGTTCAGGTCTACAGGGATTGACTCCTCACTCCTCTTGGACATCGATCCCCGATGTGTTCGGATCCAATAAAGACAAGAGATGAATAAATCCACTTGTTGTTACCTTGTCTGTACGTTGTTGACTCCACCAGCAGGAGGTCTGCTCCCTACTGAGGAACCTTCTCTACTCAGAGTGTTACAATATGAAACACTAACGATGTCGCGGTCTGAATGATGATTTAGCTGAAACTGAACCTCATGTCAACAACAAGGGTCGATGGTAACTGACTGCACGTGTTACAGAGTCCACAGTGAATGACGTCATCGTCTCCCACCGGTCGGCTTGGTTTCCATGTGAGTAGCATTATTCATTGAAAAGGTCGTCTTCCTTTTTTATTTCAGCCAGAATACATTTAATTTGATGAGAAGCCTTTTAAAAGCAGTGGTATGTAAGGCTCTCTAATCTCCACCCTGGGCTTCTTCCTTACACCACCTCTGCATCACGTCTTCCTCAGCACGCAGCTGCAGCATTAAACTGTGTAGCAGCGTGCGGGGGTTCATTTACTCTGATGAGACGCACTTTATGATTTGCCATCAAATTGATCCCCCCCCGCCCCCCTTGCTAATGAAATGCTTTGCAGAGATAGCAAGCTGAGTCAACATCCACGGAATATTCTGCAAAAAGTGAAGCAGCCTTTCATAATAATTGGAGTAATTGCACTCCAGATTATTATCAGCCACTTGCTCACTTTTCCAATCACTTAACAGTTGCAGAGCAGCGACCGTGCTGTGTTGCGTGAGGACTTACAGTCAGTTTAGGCATTACGGCGAGTGGAAGGCCACATGTTTAGGATGCACACAGAGAACACACGCAGACATGTGAGGATCACATCAGGCTGTACGATCCACCTGCAGTGTCCTGACGTTTTAAACTCGTGTCCCAGAAGGTGTTTGGTGTAAACCTCTCATGTTCCTCTCTGCTGCGTCGGGATGATGGATCCTGTACGAGAGTCTGCATCAGTCACATGTAGAAAAAGAACCCAGTTCTGTGTCATTGTTGGAGTCTGACTGTTCTTTAGTGAGTGCAGAAGCTTGAATATACAGTTATAATATCTGATCATATCCATTATTAAAGGAGTGTTCGGGCTCCGCTCTGATATTAATGAATGATTCACTGGATCGGACTCATTAAAGGGAGAGTGTAAAATACACAGATGCTCAAAAAACATTAAATATTCTATTTAGTTACTATCATTTCATGCTTTCTTTGATTTAATGTGTATATATGTTTCTCTCTTTCATAGTTTAAGTTACCGCCTCAGAGAAGAATGATCCCGATTAGATCTGCACACATTTGAAATCGATATTCACCCTGATGGTGAAAGTGCTTATAGTCAAGTCACACACACACACACACACACACACACACACACACACACACACACACACACACACACACACACACACACACACACACACACTTTGGATTTACTTCAGATAATCAGGCTCCTGCTTCTCATCGCTGATATCCATAAAATACATTTTCATTTCACATTTTTGTGTTTTACAAAGTTCACAACCTGTAGTTCCTAAACACCCGAGGGTAAGAAAAGATGCAGTGAGCAAAAATAGATTTAATATTCCAACCAAATCTAACTGACGTTACTAACTGACGTTGTTAACAAACAAAAACAATCTTCAATATTACAGAAAGTTATCGTCGTCTTCTGAAGCTGAAAACGTTCACATCGTTTGTCTCTGTGCTTCTTCTTCTCTGTTTAAATCTGTTAAATTAATTAAAGCAATTTGGCTTTGCAGTCATTTATAGGCTATAATATAATTATATATTATATAATTATTATATAATATTTTAATATTTCACCTCAACTGTTCAGAGCAGAACTGGGTCAGTGATTACAGAAACATAGTGACCATGTGACATTACAGTAGTATAAGAAGTGAGCTGCAGTTAAGTCCATTAGGGCAAAATATCTTGGCAGCTCTGAAGTCCGTTGATCAAAACTATTTATCATCCATGTCATGCTGGGGGGTTATTATCGCATCCAAACACAGATGATTACTCTTATTTCTAAAGTGAATGCAATCAAATGTTATAGAAAACTAATTTGCAACTTCCCACGACATCATGTGGAAACTGGAACGAGCAGAATTCATATTTAGAAATCAATCAACACCATCAGAAGTCCGAGAAGAGAAGCAGATTGTTTGGTTGAGTTTTAAACAGAACGCAGTGTAGCGATTACTACACGACTCTCAGGAGGAGAACATGAAGACCAGGGATATCTGGTAGATCAGGGAGCGAGACGATGAGGAGGAAGTTCAATATGAGGGAGATTTAGAGCGTGCAATATGAGGGGGGGTACGGTGGCTGTGGTGCATGCTAATAAAGTTATCATGTCCACTTCCAGCCTGAGGAGGCTACTGCTGTGTGTAATGATAGACATGCTGCTGGTGGGTGAGGGAGGGTGTGTGTGTGTGTCTGTGTCTGTGTCTGTGTGTGTGTGTGTGTGTGTGTGTGTGTGTGTGTGTGTGTGTGTGGTGTGTGGTGTGTGGTGAGTAGTGTCCAGAGAAATGTGTAATGTTCCTGAAGGTAACGTTTCCTCTCTCCAGTTTTAAGACACTTTTTACATCTTGGTGTTTTTAACTCTATATTTGAAGGATGAAGGATTTTTTAGGATCTTAAGTTCTCAGAGAAACAAGCTGACAAACAAATGTGTGTGTGTGTGTGTGTGTGTGTGTGTGTGTGTGTGTGTGTGTGTGTGTGTGTGTGTGTGTGTGTGTGTGTGTGGAGATTGTTATGTGCCTCTGCACTAAGGAGGTTCCTCACGATGTTTGACTTCAGACTAGTCAAATCTAAAACAGTCACAATTGAATCTCCTGTATAACGTTTATTATAAGAAGTATTTGAAGTCTTCGTTGTTAACAATAGAAGCTAATGGACGCTCGTGTTGTGTTTGTTGGACCAGAGCTCCTGAGGCCTCGGCAGTCTTCTTCTAAAGTTCCTGTTATTATTTGGTGTCCTGTCTGTTCGTCCCTGCACAGGACAACAGATTCTCCCATTAACGTTGCTTTAGCAGAAGAAAGGCTCTGAAATAAACCCACCAAGCTGCAGATGCAGATTAATCCATCAGCCACACTGGAGGTAAATGTTTGCACTAAAATAGTGGAGCAATAAAAAGCTTTGAGAGTGTCTCCTGCTTTAGTGTCATTACAGGCACGCTGCTTCTGTCCTCTTGTTGTTCTTTATTGTCTATTAAATATGCACCACTTCATATTTCACTGAACAGCTGAGCTGTAACTGCGTTTACAAAGACATGAAGCGTCTTCATCAAGCGGGAGTACATAGAGATGGATCTGCAGCTAAGTGATGGGAACTCTCGGGTGACTCCTGCAGCATCCTGAAGGTCGTGGTGCTGAAATGTGTTTATCTCCAGAGATCGTCGGTCAGATATGTGAACGTAGAGAAGCAGAAGGGACGAGAAGAAGTAGCACAAACGTGAGAGATGTACCTACAATCTAAGAATAACCTAAAGATTATTCATATTAAAGATATGTTTTTATTATGGGTTTGCCCCCTAAAGTGTATGACCTTGACTATACAGATATATACACATATATATATATATATATACATACACAGATATATAATGTATCTGTGCTAAGTTTGTCCCTCAAGAGGTGTTTCACTGTTGACTGATGTCTGTGCATTTCATTCAAATCTGAGAATCAAAGGTACGATAGATTTAGTACGTTACAAATTCCAGACAGCCGATCCTTTTACACAAAAGCTGGCAAATAAATCTGGAACCTCCAGTGCAGAGCAGAGTTAGCATTAGCTAGCACTCTGCTCAAAATCCCCCCAGAGAAAATGCAAAGCTGGAAGTCCTGGTGGAAATGGCAAGTGTGAGTAGTGAGCGGATCTATTTCTTGTGTGTATCAGTGGGCCAGATAAACGCATCTCTCCTGATGATGCTGGTGCCAGCAGGTCAGGTGACATCGCCTCTCACGCTGTCTCCTGTTCTGCATGTCTGCCACCTTATTCAAGGGCTGGATCTCTTCCAGGGGTCTGTCTGTCTCTTTCTGTCTGTCTCTCTCTCTCTGTGCCTGTCTCTTTCTGTCTGTCTCTCTCTGTGTCTGTCTCTTTCTGTCTGTCTCTCTCTGTCTGTCCGTCTCTATCTCTGTCTGTCTGTCTCTTTCTGTCTGTCTGTCTGTCTCTCTCTGTGCCTGTCTCTTTCTGTCTGTCTCTCTCTGTCTGTCCGTCTCTATCTCTGTCTGTCTGTCTCTTTCTGTCTGTCTGTCTCTCTCTGTGCCTGTCTCTTTCTGTCTGTCTCTCTCTGTGTCTGTCTCTTTCTGTCTGTCTCTCTCTGTCTGTCTCTTTCTCTCTGTATGTCTCTCTCTGTGTGTCTGTCTCTTTCTGTCTGTCTCTCTCTGTGTCTGTCTCTTTCTGTCTGTCTCTCTCTGTCTGTCCGTCTCTATCTCTGTCTGTCTGTCTCTCTCTGTGCCTGTCTCTTTCTGTGTCTGTCTCTTTCTGTGTGTCTGTCTGTCTGTCTCTCTCTGTCTGTCTCTTTCTGTCTGTCTGTCTGTCTCTCTCTGTGCCTGTCTCTTTCTGTGTGTCTGTCTGTCTGTCTCTCTCTGTCTGTCTCTTTCTGTCTGTCTCTCTCTGTCTGTCCTTCTCTATCTCTGTCTGTCTCTTTCTGTCTGTCTGTCTGTCTCTCTCTGTGCCTGTCTCTTTCTGTGTCTGTCTCTTTCTGTGTGTCTGTCTGTCTGTCTCTCTCTGTCTGTCTCTTTCTGTCTGTCTCTCTCTGTCTGTCCTTCTCTATCTCTGTCTGTCTCTTTCTGTCTGTCTGTCTGTCTCTCTCTGTGCCTGTCTCTTTCTGTGTCTCTGTGTGTCTGTCTGTCTGTCTCTCTCTGTGTCTGTCTCTTTCTGTCTGTCTCTCTCTGTCTGTCTGTCTCTATCTCTGTCTGTCTGTCTCTTTCTCTCTCTCTGTGTCTGTCTCTTTCTGTCTGTCTCTCTCTGTGTCTATCTCTTTCTGTCTGTCTCTCTCTGTGTGTCTGTCTCGTTCTGTCTGTCTGTCTGTCTCTGTGTCTATCTCTGTGTCTGTCTCTTTCTGTCTGTCTCTCTCTATTTGTCCGTCTCTATCTCTGTCTGTCTCTTTCTGTCTGTCTCTTTCTCTCTGTCTCTCTCTATCTCTGTCTGTCTCTTTCTGTCTGTCTCTTTCTCTCTGTCTCTCTCTCTCTGTGTCTGTCTCTTTCTGTCTGTCTCTCTCTGTCTGTCCGTCTCTATCTCTGTCTGTCTGTCTCTTTCTGTCTGTCTGTCTCTCTGTGCCTGTCTCTTTCTGTCTGTCTCTTTTTCTCTGTATGTCTCTCTCTGTGTGTGTGTCTGTCTGTCTGTCTGTCTCTGTGTCTGTGTCTGTCTCTCTCTGTGTCTGTCTCTTTCTGTCTGTCTCTCTCTGTCTGTCTCTTTCTCTCTGTCTGTCTCTGTCTGTCTCTCTGTCTCTTTCTGTGTCTCTGTCTCTTTCTGTCTGTCTCTCTCTGTCTGTCTCTTTCTCTCTGTCTGTCTCTCTCTCTTTCTGTGTCTCTGTCTCTTTCTGTGTCTCTGTCGGTCTCTAAATTGTCTCATCACATCCTTCTCTTTTTAAATAATGACCTCCCTGTATATGCAGCAGGCAGAGACGTGATTCCCCCCCCCCCTTTCCTTGATAATATCAGGTAAATCTCTGGCAGTCTGAGTCCTCCGGCTCGGGGACGGGATAACTCTGGGGAGTCTTGAAAGAGCTGTTGCTGCATTTCAATAGTTTTTACACAAGGACAAGTGTGAAGAAAAGATCCACAGCTGAGTTATGTTGTGAGTTTATCCTGTTGAGTTAAGAATATTGTGCAGGTAACTGATTGTTAACCAAGCAAACATGAATATGTATTCCTGTAGTCCCTTCACACACACGGTGTGCACACACAGTTGTCTCAGGTAATGGATGCACTGCTCCCCAGGAAGGCAGCCACATAGAGAGCCGGCTCGTGCAGAGTCTGTTGCGTGCCGGTGGCTCAGTGTCTCACATCCAGACATCCGTAGCTCACCATTCCCAGGAAGTTTGCAACAGCTGAGGTGGAAACTCAGCAGTACATCGCAGAGCTTCTGTAGCTGCACCAACTCTGTCAGGATGTTGTTCTCTTTACTTCTCATGCACTTCTGTGTGTCTGGTGCAGGTTCAAAACGTGCCTGACTGGCTCGACCATCTGACATTTAACAAGAAGAGATATTTGTCCGGTCCTTTGATCTTTTACGCTGGATTGCGTGTGTCGACCTCTCCGGTTGAGCTTTCCCATGACTGGTCACAGGTTTACAGATTGCCTCTTTACTTTATCAGGTTCTTTATTAGCAATTGCTTTAAATCCGAGTCCTCTGCCATCGTCTTGTGAGTCCACTCTCCGATACGACTCCTGCAGAGAACATACTCGGCCTCCGGTATCTTGCAGCTTTCTCGTAACCCCCCCGTCCAAACAACTTCACATTGGATGCAGCTCTTCCTTTGATTCTGGGCTAAATGCCTGCCAAGTGTGAAGTCGATCAGATTAAAGGTTGTCGACAAAACAGAAGGACAAACGGATAGAGGCTCCTTCTATTTTAGTTGGATCCCTCCTTTGAATTCCACAAGAGAAATGTCTCTTTTTAACCTTCACAGAGACGGAAGTGTCCGGGGTTTGAATAGAGATCAGCCTGTGAGGTTGGGAAGGTTTGTGAAGCTGATGAGGACACTGAAGCACGGTCTTTGTGGATTTCTCCCTCTGTCCTTCAATTTACCCCCCATGTGTGACCTTCCAAACTTTCCTCTCCTTTTTCAACTCCTTTCAATTTGGTGAGTTTGTTGAAGTTGCAGGCAGCGTCAGTGAGAGTATCCTGCTCGTCATTGTCCCCAGAGGGAGTCCTTGAGAGCTTCCAAGGACACGCGTGTCTCTTGGCTGGCTGACAGCTTGTCAATTACCGCCACCAAACCAACCTGCCTGAGGCACAGAGATATCTGCTCGCCCAACAACAGATCTGCACAGATATGGACTGCATGTCCCAGTGTCTAACCCCACCTGTTGGCCTGCTGACAGTGAAGCTGAAACCCTGTCTCTTACATACAAATATGGCTGGATTATGAGATGATGGGCCCCGGGCACAGACGTGCAAAAGCCCCAAAGGAGCAAGACAGACTTTATAGTTGTTTAGTGTCTCTTTGTGGTCATTTTAAGTGTCTAGCTTGTACGTGTCTCTGAGTGTATTTCACAGGTGAAGGCCCCTGACTCTCTGGGCCCCTGACTCTCTGGGCCCCTGACAGTCTGGGCCCCTGACTCTCTAGGCCTGTGCCGGTTCAATAATCTATCCATGCATTCAAACATAAGCAGCTGTTTTGCTGATGAAAGTCATTTTAAGACGAATGGCATTAAAGTCTTCTCATACACAGAAATGTCGAACTAAATGTGAGTCAACATCTGACTCTGGTTCCTGTCAAAGAAAATATGATTTCCAGTCAAACAGCTGGAGCTGATCAAACAGGCCTCATGTTATTTAAAGCAGCTCATTACCATAGAAAGAGAAAGTGTCGGATATGGTTACCTTGCTGTGCCGTATATGTGATTTATACAATGTCTGCATATCACAGACACAGTGGGACCTGTTACTTTCATATATGTCTCTTTGTGTTTTTATGATGTTATTAGAGATGTTGAAGGACACAATGCTTGAGCTCGTTCAGCACATTAAGCTCATGCAAAACCATCTACAGGATGTGCAATTAATGTTGTTGTTTTACAGTAGAGACGTGGTCAGAATGAGGATGAAGCCCAGTGCTGCCAAGTCTCTGAATCTACACTATCTGTCCATCTGTCTAGTTACTGTGTGTGTGTGTGTGTGTGTGTGTGTGTGTGTGTGTGTGTGTGTGTGTGTGTGTGTGTGTGTGTGTGTGTGTGTGTGTGTGTGGTTTCCAATGGGAAACACAATCATGAGAATCACCTCTCTGCAGTCATCCATAAAAATAACTGCACATCCTTCCCTTTACCCCTTCCCCATAAAACAGACTATTAAGACTTGGAGGCCCCGCGGCCCTTAACAGAGTTCTGCTAGTTTGGCTTCCTGTATAATCGACCAAATCACATCTCACTGACGGACCTCCTGTTGGTAGGTTAGTTAAATTATCCACGAGAGGTAATAAGCAGTAATTACTGCTTCTCCATCTTACCATTGTTAGTGGTTTATAATTGTTAGACACAGATAAATCAGTCTATAAAGCAGTCTGTGGACCTGCAATCTGTGGTAGACCTTCAGTCTGTGGACCTGCAGTGTGTGGACCTGCAGTCTGTGGACCTGCAGTGTGTGGACCTGCCGTCTGTAGACCTGTAGTCTGTGGACCTGTAGTCTGTGGACCTGCAGTGTGTGGACCTGCCGTCTGTAGACCTGTAGTCTGTGGACCTGTAGTCTGTGGACCTGCAGTGTGTGGACCTGCAGTCTGTGGACCTGCAGTCTGTGGACCTGCAGTGTGTGGACCTGCAGTCTGTAGACCTGTAGTCTGTGGACCTGCAGTCTGTGGTAGACCCTCAGTCTGTGGACCTGTAGTCTGTGGACCTGCAGTCTGTGGACCTGCAATCTGTGGTAGACCTTCAGTCTGTGGACCTGTAGTCTGTGGACCTGTAGTCTGTGGACCTGCAGTGTGTGGACCTGTAGTCTGTGGACCTGCAGTGTGTGGACCTGCAGTGTGTGGACCTGCAGTCTGTAGACTTGTAGTCTGTGGACCTGATGTCTGTGGACCTGCAGTCTGTGGACCTGCAGTCTGTGGACCTGCAGTCTGTGGACCTGCAGTCTGTGGACCTGCAATCTGTAGACCTGTAGTCTGTGGACCTGCAGTCTGTGGACCTGGAGTCTGTAGACCTGCAGTCTGTGGACCTGCAGTCTGTGTACCTGCAGTCTGTAGACTTGTAGTGTGTGGACCTGCAGTCTGTGGACCTGCAGTCTGTAGACTTGCAGTGTGTGGACCTGCAGTCTGTGGACCTGCAGTCTGTGTACCTGCAGTCTGTAGACTTGTAGTGTGTGGACCTGCAGTCTGTAGACTTGCAGTGTGTGGACCTGCAGTCTGTGGACCTGCAGTCTGTAGACTTGCAGTGTGTGGACCTGCAGTCTGTTCACATGCAGTCTGTTCACATGCAGTCTGTTCACATGCAGTCTGTTCACATGCAGTCTGTTGGCAGCGTTGCTGTAGACACTGAGGCTGGGCGGGCAGGAATGTCCCCCTGACCAATTACCTGATTATCTTTCTGAGCACACACTGCCAGCTATAATACTCCCTGTAGCTGACCCCCCTGAAACACACACAGGCAGATACATGAGCACGTCCACAAGGACAAACTCTTACTAGCCACCGAAGCATCGGCGACATCATTCCATTTAGTTGCACATAAACACAGAGAGAGTAACCTGCTTGTCACACACACACGCACACACACACACGCACACACACACACACACACACACACACACACACACACACACACACACGCACACACACACACACACACACACACACACTTTATCCACACATTACTGCCAATTCACTGCAGTCCACTAATGACTTTCTTTGCTTCTCTGCAGTACTCGTCCTGAAAAGCCTCTACAGCTCTGGCTGTTACCATATCACACACACACACACACACACACACACACACACGCACACACACACACACACGCGTATATGCTTATTTCACTTCACATCAGCGTCAGCAGGACAGGTATTCCCCACAGCTGTAATAAAATAACTGTTTTGCTTTGTTGCCAGAAGTAGTTTTTGGTTACTCGGGGAAAATATCTTTTTACATTACATTTGTGTTTACTTGTATACCTACATACCTACACACACAGGAAAAGAGAGGGGTGAACTATATATATATATATATATATAGTTCACCCCTCTCTTTTCCTCCACTCTTTCTCAGACTGTAGGTGTGTGTCGCCTCCCTTCGCGAAGTACAGCGGAGGAGGGAATGTGAATGGCAAAGCAAAATAATTGTAATAAATAAATAAAATATACTTACATTTTTATTTTTTAATTGCTTTATCGACAAAAAATATCGCGACCCCCCTGCAGTACCTCCGCGGACCCCCTGTTGAAGACTTATGCTCTAGTGCAGGGGTCGGGAACCTTTTTGGCTGGGAGAGCCATAGAAGCCAAATATTTTTTTATGTATTTCCTTGAGAGCCATATATTTAATAAAATTGAATGCAACTTTATGCGTGCATTTTTTAAGTATAACACATCTCCGAGTACTAAAAGCGGTATCAGTGTTGCATTGAACAGGTGCTCTTTTATTAAATAAACGAAACACTTTCACGGGTGTCAAACTTAAGGCAATTATATCCGGCCCGTGAGAAAATATCACATGTCGATCATAACTGGCCCGCCGGTTTTGGTAATTAAATCAATCCATGGCACAACCACGGGAAAATACATATTTGAGGAACTATCTAAATGTGTGCGAAATGAAACTGTCCCAGGACAAACTGACGGGACTGAAGACAGATGGAGCGCCTGCGATGTGGTGAAAAGAGCGGATTAGTGGGCAGGATGCGGGAGAAGATGCAGCTGACGGTGTATCACTGCACCATACACCAGGAAGCGCTGTGTTGTAACACTCTGGAGATGGAACATGTAATAAGCACCGTAACACAGACAGGAAACTTTATAAGAGTCAATTTAGGTATTTTCTGAACATGGCGGTGCGATGGCTGAGTCGAGGGAACGTGCTGAATAGATTTTTCGAGATGCGTGAGGAAATCTGCCAGTTTTTGGAAAGCAAAGGGAAAGACACCACAGATCTCTGGGACGAAAGTGTCAATGTGAGCTGGACTGTTTGTGTGACATAACGAAGCGTCTCACTGTTAAACCTGCAGCTTCAGAGCTGTGTGATCACGGACATGTATGATGCAGTGAGAGCTTTCCAAGCCGAGCTGCCTGTGAGAGACTCGGATGCAGAAGGAAACTTTGGTCACTACGTGTTTCCAAACACTGACAAACCATCTCCACCGCATGTGTTCCCGACCGCATATTCTGCTGATAAACTGAGCGATAAACTGAGCGACTTAACTTAAAGCAGCTCAGAAATTAAAATTGAACTGCTCATCAATCGTTTACAGTTGACTTAAATATGTTCCATATCTTTTTGCACTTTATCCAATATGTGTATCCTGTTCAATAAATGTGGCCTTCGACGTAGTCCCAGTTTTTAATGTTGGCCCTCTCTGTGATTGAGTTTGACACCCCTGGCTGCTTGCTTTGCGCTGTTAATCCTTTGCTCGGTTTCGCGAAGGACGGGGCTCCGCTGCCGACACACACATGTGTGAACACAACTACAATCAGAGACAGGGCGGAGAAAAGGAGAGGGGAGAACTAAAAAAAAAATCTGTTGCTAAAAGTTTTACTTTAAAATGTATAATTATTTATTATTTGATTACTAAAAATGTCAGCTCAAAATTGTCTGCGAGCCATATTGTGTCATCAAAAGAGCCATAGGTTCCCGACCCCTGCTCTAGTGTGTTGTACATTTTTATGAACGTGTGCCTGAGTTGGGAAAGGACGGAGCAAGGACAGATCAGTTGTGTTTATGCTGAATTCCCGTTGTGCGTTTGACAGATTTGAGACTCTGACTCTGCAGCTGTGACTGTGACTGTGTGCTTTCCTTCTTCTTTCACCTCCTGCTCTACTTTTCTCCATCAGTCCACTTTCCTGTTCTTCAATTAATCATCTCCCCACAGACAGTTGTCATGAAGCATAGATGGATAACGCTCCCTGTGTTATTTTTGAAAATACACTAGAAAAAAAAAGATTGTAAAAAAGTTTATTATATAAAAGAATAAACAAATAATTTATTCCCTCTGCAAAAAAGAGCAAATTGCACACAGCTGCAAAACTCTCTGTGCATGTTTGCACTGTTCTATCATTGGCTCAATATCATAGTGGATAAAGCTGGTGATGTCTTTGTATCGGTCACCACCAGAGATCATCAACATGACTTTCTTAGTAATTAGTGTGAATGAAATAATGGCGTCTTTTTCCTCTCTTTAGTAACATGATTATTCCCAACACTGAAACCATGAGCTTGATGCGTCTCCACGTTGTCTGGTGTTGTTCTTAAAACATCAGGGGAGTGTTCTGACTTCTCGCTTCACGACATCTTGGAACACGACTGACCTGTCGTGTTTGTTTACTAATCAGATTTTGAGCTCACTGACTCGCTTGTTTGTAATTGACTCCGAAGGGAAGCGCTCTGATCTTCTGGGGACGTATTGTCGTCTTGTTTAAATTCCTCAGGATACACTTGGTGTCGCACAGTGAAGACGAGGAGCTTATCTCCTCTCACACACCCTGATACTGAATGTAATGCTCCAGCATGGTGGATACTCCACTGGCCATAATCTTCTCTCACTCCTCTTTGTAGTGCCACTTTCATCTAACTGCTCTCTGCTTTACTCTGCTCCTGTAGGAGTTGATGACCAAATTGATAACTGAGACTCCCGACCATCCAATCCCTTTTCTCATTGATCACCTGCAGACCAAGCAAGACAGCCCGGGCAAGCTGCACAGAGCTCTGTCTGGCTCCGCAGCACTGTGGGCGCAGAGCTCCCCAGGTCGGTACGCATGGATGCGAGCATGCATAATGTACACATGTGCAAATGAGGTATTTGTTTTTGCACATACCCCACGATACACACAGTGCATGGTGAATGTAGCTCAAAGAGCGAAGCGGAACCTGCAGAGTGAACTCAGCCTGCATTTGTGCTTTCTAGAAATTTGCATAACTGGACATTCTGAGCAGAAATTGTGACTATCTCTCCCGACAGAAAGCAAAAACCCTCGAAGGGAAAACAGCAACTATGAGAAGCCGTGGCAAATCCATCCAAAGAAACCGAAAAAGTCCAAGAGCGACCTGGCAGTTTCCTGTATGTCCCCCCCGTCTCCAGAGTCCAAGTCCTGTAAGTTTATTTTCTTTAAATCCTCATCAAAGTGTCTACTTTCTTAAATTTCTACACACACACACACACACACACACACACACACACACACACACACACACACACACACACACACACACACACACACACACACACCCCTACAATCCACTTAAGTATAAGAAGCTGCAAAGTTGTATTACCTGTTGTATCCCAATTACACACTTCATTGAGTTTAATCTCCATTTTTGATTTGATATAATTATATCTAATTAAAGTTAGTCACAGTGTTGAGTCCCTCCCACAGCCCTGCAGATGAGTTCATTATAAAGTGCCACTGACACTCTGAAGATGAATTGTAGAAGAAGAAGATCTAGTTATGATGTGAGGATGAAGTGTGACAGTGGAGACGAAGAGTCTGGGTCAAATAGGGAGCATGCAGAGCAATGGACGACTTCAATAATTTAGCATTGTGCTCCGTCACTGCCAGACCAAGTCTATTTCAGTCTGCGGTCGGGCGGAGCGTTTCTCACAATTGTAAGAAACGCGTGTCGGGATGAGAGCATGAAGTGAGAGAGTCCGGGTAAACAGAGTTGCACCTGTAAGGAGCCTTCAAAGCCACATGTAAAGTCAAATCACATGAATTAAACATGCTGTCAGTGTTTTGGTGTGCAGAGCTCATGAAAAATGTAAATCAAATGCACCCGCTCATCATTATTGTACCACAAACACACCGAGGCTCCTCTGGTGGATCTGCAGCGAGACAGAGGTTCATGTTCGGCCTCCGTCTACCTCACTGAGCTTAATCTACGCTGTGTTGTGCTACATTCCTGCTTATGTACAAATCTTTGCATCAAATATATCTTCTCCTTATTCACAGTGCATCTCCTAGAAGCAAAATATAAATATTGGTAGTAATTTAGTATAAAATATGACTATAAAGGTCCAGGCAGAAGCATAATGCTTCTGCACAGTATCTTATATTGCTATCGATTTTCCTCCATTAAATAAATAAATAAAACCAGAAGCAAGTTACACATTCTTACATTTACGTGAGCATTGTTTCATATGTGGAAACTTTCTAATGTAACTCCAACATTAGATGTACATTTGTTTGCTTTTTGTAATCTTACAAACATCTCAAATCATATTTTATTTGTGTAATTTAGTTTGGCAGCGACTTGTTCTGGACAAAAATACATTATTTAATAACACAGCACATTTCTTAGCAGGAGATTTGAAATACAACTGTTCGCAGACCTTTTAGCAGCGCAGCGTTCACGTGACGTTGAACTACGTCCATGCTGACTGACAATTCTTTGGTTCTTCTTCACGTTGCGTCTGCGCTGCAACATGTTTTCTGTGAGCTTGTTAAACGTCGATCGTGTTCATTTATTAATAGGAGACCAAAATCACGATTAATATTCCATTAATTGTGCTGCCCTGGTGGAGGGTGACAGACAGAGGCAGCAGTGCTGTCAGATATTCCCTCTCACCTGTTGGAACATGGGTTTCTATCAAACATGCAGGAGTTTTATTCTGAAAACCTTTCCATCCTGCTGAAGCGTCTGTTTAGAACCGACTTCATGTTCATGTTGGAGCATAAGAATGTTAGATATGGATACAAGTAATCCCTCCCTTTAAGAGAGAACCGCTCTTTCCTTTTTATAAATAATGTCCAGCAGTTTATGAATTATCCATCATGCTGAGGGACGCTGCTGGAGGACGTGGGCAGGACGTCGGGACAGTATGTGGGTCACTTCCTGTTCCTCTTTGACTTATTTTGAATGTTAATCAAAGAGACTGACAGACACTGTCCCCTAGCCTGCGTCCAGCACACTATTACTCCTTTCAACCTTGACTAAGATCCTTCCTTCTCACCTTTCACAATGAAAGCCCCAGACATAAAATTCACAGGCGAGTATTTTGCATTTTCATTTATTGGTCACGCCCCCTGGTTTGTAAAGGTTGTGATGTTGTTGTTTATGGAGGATTAATCTGCTGAGTTTATCTGTGATGTTTGTGCAGTGCCTCGGTCAATCGAGTGCCCGTCCTGGGACTGGAGGGAGAGCCGCGACTTTGACGAGCTCAACCACATCCTGCAGGAGAGCAAGAAGCTGGGCAAGGCTCTGGAGAGTCTGTCACGCAGTGAGTGGCCGTAACTCAGCAGAAAGCACGCTCACTCCATACTTAACACGTCTTAAAGGGACAGTTCATGCCAATTTTTTTTATCAATCTACATAGTTTAGGAGTGAGCTGCTGAGTGTAGGAGATGTCGGCTGTACGGATGTCTGACTCAGGACGATTCCTTCTGCGTGGTGATGCGGCAGAGAGAAAGTAGTTCCGACATGAAACTGCTCACAATAAATTCTGTGGATTATCTTGAGTAACCGGGTAAAGATTTCCAGGAAGGCAGACATCTCTCCAACACTCAGTAACTCATGTAAATTGATGAATAGCTCTACAGATAAGAGGAGAAATACAAAAATATATCTCCCTTTTAACACGGTAATAAAGTGAAGGCCTTTCTGTAAATGTCACAGTAAATCCTGAGAGGAAACTGGATCAAGAAGCTTATCTTCTAAACCTGCATGGATACCTGAGAGGATTTTAAACGGTATTAGATGCTTCTGTGCTTTAACACATTTTCTTCTCTCTGCAGGTATCGCCATCTCTGACGAGCTCGACCAGGTATAGTCTTTATCAAATCCTCCAGTACACTGCTCGTTCATGCTACATCAAATACAAGCCATGTTTCAGGACGTTTCTGAGGATGAACTGCTGTCTCATGGAAGTGATGTGTGAGGCTTCAGTAAGCATGTCCTCCGTCTCCCTTGCTGCTTCAGCATCTTACACTCAAAGCTTCCTCTGGGCTCCGTCTTTGTCCTCGCATGGCCCCGATTCTCCCCGAACTCACCAGTGCAGTGGCTGCACAGGCCTGAAACGCACCGAGCTGAGTGGAAACGATGTGTCTGCATGAGGGACGCAGCATGTTTTGACAGGGACTTCACTTTTTGCTCAGTGCAGGCAGGCAGCGGTACATGTCCAACGTCCTTGGCTCTCAGCCCGGAGATTTTCCTCCTCTCTGTGGGACGGGACAAGGAATGAATACTAAACACCTGCTCTGATCATGCAGAGAAAATAGCATTTGATACTATCCTGGATTTAGACAAGCAGACATCTCTTTTGAGCGGGGGGGGGGGATGTTTGTGCTGGCTTAGACACGCCTCAGACAATACTGTGTAGAGGGTGAAACTCAATGTGTTCACATAAACATGGGTTCTTCATCCTTGAACGTTTGTAAAAAATAAAATATTTTGTGCAAGGATAGAATTAGAAGTTATTTTTGATGCAGGTCAAACAAGGGCGAGAAAGCTGACGTTAAACAAACCTTTAGCTGACCTGGAAAATGTAGATTCCAGGACTCGTGGTTAAAGCTCTGTGGTACATTCATAGGCCGCCATTCAAATACTGCAGCCAATCAATAGAAGTTCACACCATGACCTTCATCTGTGATCCTTGAAAGCTGGGAACCCTGGAAAAGGTTTTCTGGTTCTGACTTCTGTGCTCTTTGTCATTTGAATCTGCATCTCTCCCTCTTCTTATTTCTCCATTACTCTTTTAGAACTTGGGCGGCTATAACTCAGTGGTGCGCCCTCGGGTGGTGGGGGAGTGGGTCGGTCGGGAAGAAGAAGACGCAGACCCGCTGGCTTCTGAGATGCTGCAGCCCCCCGTCCCTCGGGCTAAAACTGAAGTGTGCTGGAGTGGAGACAGCAGCCCTGCTGGGAGGTTGGTGATTGGCACTATGAGTGTGTGAAGTCATAGATATGACCATGCATGTGTGAATCATTTTAAATAAAAAACGGAAAGTTTAAAACTTGAAGAAAGTTCCCTGAGCTTTTGTTGGCTCTTTAAAGATGAGGAGGTAGGCTGCCTGAGGAAGGCCCAGCTGAATGGGTTTGATAATCCCATTTCAAAGGCGTGATTAAACGTGCTTGCCATGATACTGCTTCAACCCAATTTCAAATTAAAGTTAACCTCATTTCTGTGCGCTCAAGGCCAAAGGAATTTTGTGCTTGTTATTTTAAAAATGGCCCCTTTTTCACAATATAATTGACTCGTGTGTTAAATTGTTTGTCGCCCTCTCAGGAAGCTTTTCTCACTTTTCTATTGTAAATTAATGTGTTTGCAAAACTATCCAAGTTCCAGATCGCCTCTCAGACTTCTCCTTACAGATGTTACTATTTCTGTGTGTGTGTGTGTGTGTGTGTGTGTGTGTGTGTGTGTGTGTGTGTGTGTGTCACATGCACTGGAGCTGCTGATGTGACTTATTAGAGGAGGATTGGATATAAAACCATAAATCTTGTGCGGGCCTGAGCTGACATCCACACAGTGTTAATCTCATTATGTTACTGTATGGGTGGATTATAGGGAGGAATCACTTAGTTAAAGCCTGAGCTGAAGATGGGGTGTGTGTGGGCTCACTGATGAGCTGCGTGTGTGTTAACCTAAGACTGTGAGAAAATTGTGCAGCATCCCAAAATAATCACAGCCCTGCTCTTTGGAACTGATGCATCCTTCATATCAAGTCTTAATTGCAAATTTCAGATTCTGTTTGAAGATCAAGACTTTCATATCGTCTGAGCTGTTTTCCAACAGAACCTCAAAGACAAACAAACAAAAACATATTTGTTTTTTATCTGTGATTTAAGGTTAGAAGCAGCTGTAAGCAGAGGATCCATAAAGTTATTTTTAAGCCCACTAAATCCCTCTAACATCGTGCTAACATAATGGTAAAATCAAGCTAACATCAGGCTGACATCCTGCTAACATCAGGCTAACATCAGGCTGACATCATGCTAACATCACGCTGACATCATGCTAACATCAGGCTAAGATCATGCTGACATCAGGCTAAGATCAAGCTAAGATCATGCTAACATAATGCTAACATCAGGCTAAGATCGTGCTAACAGCAGGCTGACATCAGACTAACATCAGGCTGACATCATGCTGACATCAGGCTAAGATCAAGCTAAGATCGTGCTAACATCATGCTAACATCAGGCTAAGATCCTGCTAACATCAGGCTGACATCAGGCTAACATTAGGCTGACATCATGCTAACATCAGGCTGACATCAGGCGGACATTAGGCTAACATCAAGTTAAGATCGTGCTAACATCATGCTAACATCAGGCTAAGATCCTGCTAACATCAGGCTGACATCAGGCTAACATTAGGCTGACATCATGCTAACATCAGGCTGACATCAGGCGGACATTAGGCTAACATCAAGTTAAGATCGTGCTAACATCATGCTAACATCAGGCTAAGATCCTGCTAACATCAGGCTGACATCAGGCTAACATCAGGCTGACATCATGCTAACATCATGCTGACATCAGGCTAAGATTAAGCTAAGATTGTGCTCATATCATGCTAATATCAGGCTAAGATCGTGCTAACACTTTTTTATCTCATTACGAATAAACCTCCGTAAACGTACGACTTGCCTGAGGATCGTCACATTTTTGTATTTACTTCAGTATGTCAAAATATTCCAGTGTTACATGTCTGTATAGTGTGTTCATGAGTGCATTGCAAACAGGAACAGCTAATAGCTCATTCAGCACACTTTTAATGTTGTCTATTGGCCAAAATGGAAAAAATACAGGCTAAAAAGTGTTTGTTTAGGTTTGTACAGCAGTATTAAAATCCCATCTCACACACTTTGGGACTAGTTCCCCACATGTTCTCTTGTACCTGACCTTACTTGTCAAACCATCTTCCTCTTCTTACTTTGGTGAGTTTTCTTGCTCCGTCCCTTATTCCAGCCCACCTGTCACTGCGGACTGTAAGCAGAGCTGACAGCTGCTCGTGGCTCTGTGTGTGATTGGCTGCAAAGTCTGGATGGATGAGTGCAGGGGCTCATGGGAAATCAGATGTTACTGTGGCAGAGGTATATTCAAGGAAATGGCTGATTTTGGTCAGTCCAGTGAAATGAGACTTCCTTATCTTATGTCTGTCAGTGCCATAAACTACTTCTAACATACTACTATAAAAGACAAAGGTCCTGATAGGAGGGAGGGGAAGTCTGCTGTTTATTGTCTTTTAAAGGTATAATATTTAACATTACGAATAATGTTTCCTCTCTCCTGTCATGGTGTCATCAGTCCTGTGTTGTATTGGTAGTGAGACAGAGAAATATGTAATGTCCCTGAAGGTAACGTTTCCTCTCTCTCCTGTCATGGTGTCATCAGTCCTGTGTTGTATTGGTAGTGAGACAGAGAAATATGTAATGTCCCTGAAGGTAACGTTTCCTCTCTCTCCTGTCATGGTGTCATCAGTCCTGTGTTGTATATGTAGTGAGACAGAGAGATGTGTAATGTTCCTGAAGGTAACGTTTCCTCTCTCCTGTCATGGTGTCATCAGTCCTCTGTTGTATATGTAGTGAGACAGAGATGTGTAATGTTCCTGAAGGTAACGTTTCCTCTCTCTCCTGTCATGGTGTCATCAGTCATGTGTTGTATATGTAGTGAGACAGAGAGATGTGTAATGTTCCTGAAGGTAACGTTTCCTCTCTCTCCTGTCATGGTGTCATCAGTCCTGTGTTGTATATGTAGTGAGACAGAGAGATGTGTAATGTTCCTGAAGGTAACGTTTCCTCTCTCTCCTGTCATGGTGTCATCAGTCCTCTGTTGTATATGTAGTGAGACAGAGATGTGTAATGTTCCTGAAGGTAACGTTTCCTCTCTCTCCTGTCATGGTGTCATCAGTCCTGTGTTGTATATGTAGTGAGACAGAGAGATGTGTAATGTTCCTGAAGGTAACGTTTCCTCTCTCTCCTGTCATGGTGTCATCAGTCCTGTGTTGTATATGTAGTGAGACAGAGAGATGTGTAATGTTCCTGAAGGTAACGTTTCCTCTCTCTCCTGTCATGGTGTCATCAGTCCTGTGTTGTATATGTAGTGAGACAGAGAGATGTGTAATGTTCCTGAAGGTAACGTTTCCTCTCTCTCCTGTCATGGTGTCATCAGTCCTGTGTTGTATATGTAGTGAGACAGAGAAATGTGTAATGTTCCTGAAGGTAACGTTTCCTTTCTCTCCTATCATGGCGTCATCAGTCCTGTGTTGTATATGTAGTGAGACAGAGAGATGTGTAATGTTCCTGAAGGTAACGTTTCCTCTCTCTCCTGTCATGACGTCCTCTCCCCTTTGAGCAGCGTCAGCGTTGTGTTTGTAGCCAGAAGCTTCATAAACTGACTTTTTATCCAGTTTTAAGACACTTTTTAGATCTTGGTGTTTTTAACTCACACCAAACTCCAACTTTTATTGTTGTTTTGATTCAGAGACCTCTAGTGGCAGGAAATGGCACACAGGTTGTTCACTGACTGGGTTTACCCCCGGAGGTCGGTCCCTATAGGGGGGGAAATAGCTGCCAGCAGAGATATGAGTATATAGTATAATATAGTGCAACACGTAAAAGTAATAAGACTTAACCCTCCTCTCTTTATTACTTTCCTTCTTTCAATATAAGACTTTGTCCCTCTTCCTCTTCAGCGATGTGTGAAAACATCGACAGGAAAATGTTGCACTTTCTGGTTCATGGTGAGATTAAGAGACCAGCGGTGCAGAATCACACAGAATCACACAGACCACTTTGCTTTCCACATCTAATTATCCCACACAGAGCGTAAGAAGACTTTTCTGGCATCTTATGACCCTTCCCCATTATCTGTAAAGAGAAGTCGTTAAACTGAGATTAACATCAAATTAATACTCTTCCGCTCCTCTAATCCACGCCCTCAATCCTGTGGGATGTGCAAATTAATTTCTCCAATATGGAGGTAATTGTATCTGTAGCTCTGAGCGTATAGGAAGGAGATATAACTTCCAGCCGTTCTCCATGTTCGTGTCACCTGAGAAAAAGCTTTTTATTTCTTACTATTTATGAATTGTTTTACATTTAAAAGCAGCAGAGAGACTTCCTGAGGAGCTGCAGGGAGCTGTGATGCACATGGACAGAGAGAATATGTATTTCCATAACTGCATCCTGTTGCGTATGTTTAGACACGGCTACAGTGCAGTATTCATCGTCAATGTCTCGACCAACAAGTGGTGAAACACTTTGAACCTCACGTCTACACAACACGGAGGGAGACACAGCATTAGATACAAACCTGACGGATTAGGATGAGAGGATGTAATTAATAGTTATTATTACACAAGCTAATTCTGTCACTATGTCTCTCAGATCAACTTCCAACGTGAGCTGTGTGGGGAAATAATACCGTCTGATGTATCGTCAGTCGTCGTGTGTCAATAAATATCCTGGCGCTCTGTGAGAGAAAGTCTTTTAGCGTCTGACTCGTCTTGTGCTCCTCCTCAGCCTGAAGGTGGAAACAAAGAGCAAAGGTTTAAAGGAGCAGCAGCAGCATCACAAGAAGCTCCTGGCAGCCATGTTGTCCCAGGACTCCTTTGATTCACTGCACAGCCCTGCTCCCTCCGGCGCAGAGGAAGAGATGGAGGACGAGGACGATGCCATGGAGCTTCTGGGTAATGTGTTCTGCATGTACACACACACACACACACACACATTATTAATGTGTGAACTTTGTTGTGCAGAACAATGAATCCACATGAAATGCTTTCGTTTGCTGGAAAGAAAACAATTTAGATCCGACTCACTTTCCTCTCAGAGAGTAGTTCTGATATTCAGAAGTCCAAAAGTACTTCAATGTCTTTATAAGAGGAACATCATCATCATCCTTTAACGAGTGTTCAGAAGCTCTCAGGCAGCATCACACACAACTGATGGAAGAACACTCGAGGATGAAGGAAGGACACAAACCTACATTATATACATTTTATTTATCAGAGAAGAGTCACGGAGATAAAGTGAAACTGCTGGTATTGTATCACTTGTGTATTTGTATTGCATCACATGTTCACACATATTCCCTGGGAGTTTAGAAGCACTTACAGAGAGAAGTAAAGTACAGAAAGGAAAGTGGGGGTTGGATGTAAGGGACATTTGTAAAGGAGAATGTGGAGATGGAGACACGCACTGTATGAAATGGCACTGAAGAGCTGCTTCCTGTTTACACTCTGACAACTGAAGACTCACAAAGTCGCTCCTTTTATTTACCTTCTGTGTGTTTGAGTGCTCACATGCCTTCATGTCCGTCTTGAGATGGAGGAGAAGGTGACAGAGCGTCTGATGTCTGCGCAGGATTAATACCTCACTGTGAAGCTCGCTCTGTGTATCTCCCTGCAGGAACGACTCTCTGGAGTCGAGCTGCTTCTTCCTGCTTTGTAACTAAGGCTGCACGATGTGAGGAACATGTGCAATAACACTGTTGAGTATCGCTATAGCTGTGGGCAGTGCACTCTTTATTATACACACTCTTCAGCTGCAAGATAGTGAGGAATATTCTCCATTTAAGCTGAATATCAACTTAGATATGAAATAATAACGGTAATAAATATGGCTGCACGATGTGAGGAACATATGCTATAACCTGCGATAATAATATGTTACACACACGCACACACCCACACACACACACACACACACACTTAATATATTTACTGCAGCTCTTTAAAAGACTCCTGTATCCATCGCTGGGAAGTCTTCCCTACAAATAGGACTCAATGTAAAGTCTCTGCTTTCTTCTCCGTTCGCTAACAAATGTCTGACATGAAGGTCTTCTTTGAAGAATAACAACCGCCCTCTTTTACAACATGAGCCCCAATTAAAGAGCTGCAGTGTCTCTGAGCCGCTCTGTGGTGACACGCCAGCTCCGTGCGTCGGCGCTCTCTGCTCCGCTGTCAGGCGCTCAGGCGCTCGTGCTTGTTAGCAGGATCTTGTCATCGGGGTCGTCCGCAGGGTCACGTTTCTTTATAGATGTGTGGCAGAGAGGACTGCAGGTTGCACACACTGTTTCTGCAACACACGGTCGCTCTCGCTCTCAAAGCTACACATGTATAATCGCTAATCAGTGTTGAAAAGCTGTGTAATAACAACGAGCGCAACTAACAGTTATTTTCATCATCGATTTATCTGCTGATTCATTTCTAGATTTATAGTTTGTGTGTCTTTTAAATCAAAGATATTCACTTTAATATGATATGAAACAGAGAAAATCTCCATGTTTAAGAGGCTGAAAACAGACGTTTCTGCATCAAAAATGACTTTAACAGTTAATCCATAATCCATCCAATACTTTTCTTTGGAAAACTGATCTTCAAAAAGATCTTCACGTTTCAAAGGAGTGTCACCAGAACACATTCAGATCTTATAGATCTTACATTATTTGTGAGACGGTGACATTTAACATTTTAATCCTGAATTTAATTGTGTTTATTTATGTTCTAAATGTCTTTCTCCTTGTAACCGTGAGTTTATATGAGAGGACAGCGTTGTATAATAGTGTTAAATAAAGCTCATTGATTGAGCTCAAAGGAAGCAGCGAGGTCGTTCTGGCTCAGCCGGGTCGGTCCCGCCGCTGTCTGCCTCCCTCAGAGGATCTCTCCTTCAGAGCGCCGCAGGAGGAGACGGATGGTCCTTGGCAGGATTAGTGATCCTGTGATGGCGTGTTGATCCCCGGGGATATTTCTCTTTTTACTCGCTGCTGTTCACAGGAAGGTTCAAACATGTGGTCAGCTGGGAGGGACTCAAACATGTAAATAACAATAACTTTATTCATATCGCACCTTTCAAAACAGCGTTACAAATAATTCTAAATGATACACCACAAGACTGAGATTGCATGCAGGTGGATATAAAAGCTCCCAGGTGCATGCTGGGCCATGTAGTGCTTTAAACTCAACCCTGAAGTTCAGTGGAACTCCATGCAGAGAGGATCGAATGTGTTCAGTCTGTCTGCAGCATCGTGATTAACTTGAAGATGCTTTATTGTTCCGGCAGTAAAGAGTGAATTATAAGTCAATTCATGAATATTTATTATTCATTTGTTTAATAAATCATATTTCTTTGCCTTATTATCTCTTACTTTTGATTTAGCAAAGCAATAAGGAGTTAGTGGATAACATGTGAAGTTGTGTCCTCTCACATACAGAAGATTGTTGGAGGCACGTTAACCAGTGTTTAAGTGTTTGCTTAGGATGACATCTAGTGGAGGACATGTGGAGTTACAGCTGCTGTGGGTCAGGGAGTTCACTCGTTAGGGTTTCACATGATACGTTTGATTTAAAGTGAAGTTTCTTTACTTTCATTCAAATGTATCAAAAATACAAGAAATAGTTACATATCAGTCCCCTCGTACAGCACACACTGGGACAGTGGGCTTCATGTCATTATGGTTCAAGATTCTCTATTGATAAAAAGAACACATGCATAAGAGATGCAGAACATGACATCATCCCTGATGATGCTTCACTGTCATGTAGCTGCTCAAACACGCTGAGACGTGGCGTGGATCATATCTACGTGTCCACACGTCTGCAGAGCGAGAGAGTTCATGCAACATGTTGCAGAATGTCCACTGGGAGGCAGGACGGCAGCAGCAGTGTGTCCATGCGTAATAAAAGCCGGCTCAGAAGATTTAAAGAACGTTAGCAGATAATCCTCGCTTCCATATTGAGCAGGAGGTTTTCCACACTGGGTGTCTTTTTGCCAGCACCTGGATAAGAAGCTTATGAGAGCATAAGATCCTCCTGCAGGTTCACTGTGCTGCTGCTGGCTGGTTGTCCACATGGAGAACAATTCTAAAACCCACAGACAGGCTTAAGGTTGATTTGTTTTGTTCAGAACATAGAATCAGCTCGGAGGGTTATTGATTGTCAAGCTGCTCTCCGTGTTTCCCAGTAGTTTTCTTTAGTTACTTAATATCTGCCGCAGTCCAAAGCATACTGAAACATGACTCATTATTGGAGCTTCTCGCTCAGTTTTACACTGATAATAAGAAACGAGTTCAGTGTGTGGGCAGAAACCTGCTCGTGGCCTTGCATGATAAGTTAATGAGACGAGTCAGCCAGGTCTCCGCTGTAAAGTTACTGCTGGAAGGATTCCACACGTGTATAGTACTCAGTATGTACACGCCTGCTGGCATCATCTCTATTGTTCTCTATAGTAACCAAGATCAACACTGCTCATTATTCTACAGCTCTACATTGTGAAACATTTACTTCATAATGAGAAGTCGTGTCTGTGTGAAGTGATGATATGAATGTTGAGCTGTAATCTTTCTCTGGTGCGACTAACAAGCACTTCTCTTCTAACTGTGGAGGCTGGAACATCCACATGCTCACACACTTATACAGTGTGTATACACACACACACACACACACACACACACACACTTACAGTGTATATGCACCCTGTTAGTATGAGACGCTGACATGGCTTCCCCTCTCCTCCCGCTCTGAGGCTGTGATGAAGCGACGTCTGATCTCTGAGCGTCGGCCTGCTGGAGGACGCACGATGTCTGCCTCTTCTGTCTCACGACGTTATATCTGCTTTCATCAAGCAGTTTGTGCTACGATACAAAAGCTTTGTTTTCCTAAAGGGAAGTGAAACAAACTTCCCCTGAAGTGTAAGTGAAACATGTTCCCTGTTGGAGGTCATCAGATGCCTCTGAGGGCCATTATAGTCTTAGATCTTCATCTCATGGAGGCCTGAACCTTTGCTGAGTCCACTAAATGACTTTCTGTGGTGAACGAGCAAAACTGTTGTTATTCATGGCAGAATATTAAGAATAAGAGGAAGTTCTTATATTATGTGATGGAAGAGATATTCTGAAGTAGTAGATAGTCAGTCAGTCCGTCAGACAGACAGTCAGTCAGTCCGTCAGACAGACAGTCAGTCCGTCAGACAGACAGTCAGTCAGTCCGTCAGACAGACAGTCAGTCAGTCCGTCAGACAGACAGACAGTCCGTCAGACAGACAGACAGTCAGTCCGTCAGACAGACAGACAGTCCGTCAGACAGACAGACAGTCAGTCCGTCAGACAGACAGACAGTCAGTCCGTCAGACAGACAGACAGTCCGTCAGACAGACAGACAGTCCGTCAGACAGACAGAGTCAGTCAGTCAGTCCGTCAGACAGACAGTCAGTCCATCAGACAGACAGACAGACAGACAGACAGTCAGTCCGTCAGACAGACAGACAGACAGACAGACAGACAGACAGTCAGTCAGTCCGTCAGACAGACAGTCAGTCCATCAGACAGACAGACAGACAGACAGTCCGTCAGACAGACAGACAGTCCGTCAGACAGACAGACAGTCAGTCCGTCAGACAGACAGACAGTCAGTCCGTCAGACAGACAGACAGTCCGTCAGACAGACAGTCAGTCCGTCAGACAGACAGACATTCAGTCCACTCGTTGGTCCAGACTTTAATGTCCTCTCCGAACACAAAGTTACTAATCTTCCCTGTAGCGCCATCTGCAGAACGTAAAAGTTTTCATTCATCCAATTTCTCAACACACTTGTGTAGCATGTGCACATCCCTGCCTCTCTTAGCAACACACACACACACACACACACACACACACACACACACACACACACACACACACACACACACACTCCCTTCATCTTTGCCCATATACACAACAGTTTCCCTGGAGACCATGTGAAGCACCTACACAGCAGCAGAGGATGTTTGTTGCTTCAGCACTAAATCTTTCTCTTGAGTCTGGATCTTAAAGCGGCGCTCACCTCTGAAGGCTTCGCCGGCCGATGGGGAAAGAATGTCGCCAGTAAAAGTCTTAACTGTGCCCAATTTGACGCCTATAAAAGTCTCCACACTGCCGATGGACGTGCTAATCGAGAGGCAAATTGCTGTGGTATTACTGGAGGCAATTATTAGCAATAGGGGAGTAGACTCCTGCTGGATTTATGTCCCTGCAGACGTTACGCAGCACGGCCAGTACGGACACGCAGCGGGCCTCTGAACGGACTCCGTGCTGCTGCAGACAGACAGAAGCAGAAGAAGGAGGGTCTGTGTTTATCTGACAGATACAGACTGCATTGTGTCATCAGCTTAACAACCCTTCTCTAAAAGAGGAGAATAAAGTTACAACTCTGTTCTCTTCAAGAGACCAGTGAGTTATAGTCATTCTGCAGTAAGTGGTGTGTAATCAGCAGTCAGTGTTTGTGTTGCTGTATCTATGTGTTTATCACAAACAGCAGAAATGTAATATTTTGAGAGGATCACTCGCAGTACTAACAGCATGTTTGTTTTTATTACATGTAATGTAAGTGCTCTTCTGTCATCAACGTCTCTGCAGACGTCTTGTGCAGCACATCACTCGGTTCTTTTAGAAGAGACAGAAATCATTATTTAGAATCGTAGATGGCAGCCTTGATCAGCTGTCTGGATATTTCATCTCCAACACACAAGTCACTCTTCCAACGACTGCGCTGTAATGCATCGATCCTCTGCTGAGTCTGCAGTGACGTCCTAATCTCTCTAATATTTGCGGTTAGAAAGCGAGTTAAAAGAGTTTGCACCAAAGTCTTAAGACTTTCCACAGACCTGCGAGCTGTGATGTGCCATCTGATTCTGATCAGGGCTTTTACTGCGAGAGTCGTGGAGCCTCACAGGCATATTTTTAGGTCGGAGGGGAGGAGGAGGGTGCGATTGAAAGCCGAGACATAATTATGAAATGTAAGTTGGAATATTGTTTTTATTACTAAGCCAAACAAATGCGTCTCTGCCGCGACTCACATCAAAGATGTCTGTGTGACGACTAACCACCGAGTGCAGGCTTTGGTGCTCCGGCTTAATGGAAAACAAATGGTGTGTGTGTGTGTGTGTGTGTGTGTGTGTGTGTGTGTGTGTGTGTGTGTGTGTGTGTGTGTGTGTGCAACAGAAGTGTGAGGTCTGCAAGTGTCTGTGAAGGCGTCGGTGCAAAGTGTGTGCCTTTTTATCTATATCTCGTATCACACATGTGTGAGCGAGTGGAGTTTTACACTGAACATCTATCACTGAAACACCATTAATTACAGTTGTGTGGCGGGACGCCGCCCGTCACCGCTCAGGCATGAATGGAAAATACATTCTTTCACTTGGGGAGAGACTGTACAGGTGAAACATGTATATCCTGCATGTAGTTAGTAATGCGTATATAAATTCAGCTGTGAATGACGTGAACAAAGCCCTCTGTACAAAGCTTCAGAATATAGAGAGGAATGAAAGTGGAAAGTTTGGTGTATGTAAGTGCTACTGAAGTGGAGATTTCTGGCTCAGAGTCTGAGAGAAAGCTCCTTTAGAGAAAACCTCCTTTAAAGATATGTATTGTAACATTCATACATGTTGTAGACACTACAGGTGAACAGGGTCAAACATGTAACTAATAGATATCAGCAGGAAACTTCCCCACTTCATTACTCACATTAACACAATTACTGTTTATATTACAAGTGTTCTGACATTAAATATGTAAATGATGCAGTATGTGATGTAACTGTTGGAGAGTTTAGGAGAAATCTACAAACACAAAGTTAGAAACACAAACTCTGATGTTCTGATGTTTCCTCTCGTCTGACAGAAGACGAGTTATAGAAGATAAACAACACAAACTCTCTAACCCTAACCCTTCCTTGATGAATATCTTTGTAGGGGTGATGCCGCATGTGTGCGTGTCTCCGGCTCCTCTTGTGGGGTGCGTTCGATGTTTCCAACCCACACATCTGTCAACGTGTCATCCAGGGAAGGTGTATATTAAGTTATTTGTGAAACCAACACGCTAATTATGACTTCAGCCTGTGAAGAGCAGCAGAGAGCCAGTCTGTCTAAACAACATGAAATTACATGGAAACTTGGAGAGCGGAGCAGAAAAAAGTTGATCTGCTCCTTCCTGGCTTTACTGTGACTGAGTGATTGCGGCACGGAATTCCTCATTGCTCAGGTCTTTTGTTGGGATTGCATCGCTCGAATAGTTTCCATTCCCCCCCACCTCCCCACGCCACCCTTCCTCCACCCCTCCACCCCAGTGCAGAGCCATTTTATTTATCTGCCATGTCTCATCGTCAGACAGGGGGAGCACGCATGGCTGCCCCTGTGCCCAGGGAGTGGAAGTGTGACGGGCTGACAAACGGGCGAGTGTGGACAGACGCTTGTTGTGTCTAGACGGAGGCCCGGGAGGCTGTCTTGGTCTCCTGGGAGACGCACTGTAAACTTATCACGGTGGTATTGTGTGGGAGGCATGAGGCTCTATTGAGAAGCTGGAGAGAATGCACTCAGTCATATGTGTTGGACACGGAGGAGACAACACAGCTAGGTTTTAGTCGGTCCACGGAGAAATAATCACCAAATATTTTGATTATCGAATAATCGTTAAAGTCTTTTTTTATGCAAAAATGTTGTTTTCAGCCTCAATTATGCAGATTTCAAGCCTTTCTCAGTTTTATGTCATATTAATAAACGCACATTATGTCATTTTCTGCCACTAGGGGTCTCAATCAAACCGATAAGAAAAGACGAAGGTCTGGATCAAGATAATAGATTTAGAGTGTCTTAAAACTGGATAAAAAGTCAGTTTATGAAGCTTCTGGCTACAAACACAACGCTGACGCTGCTCAAAGGGGAGACTCCGCCATGACAGGAGAGAGAGAGGAAATGTTACCTTCAGGAACATTACACATTTCTCTGTCTCACTACATATACAACACAGGACTGATGACACCATGACAGGAGAGAGAGGAAACGTTACCTTCAGGGACATTACACATCTCTCTGTCTCACTACATATACAACACAGGACTGATGACACCATGACAGGAGAGAGGAAACGTTACCTTCAGGAACATTACACATGTCTCTGTCTCACTACATATACAACACAGGACTGATGACACCATGACAGGAGAGAGAGGCAACGTTACCTTCAGGAACATTACACATGTCTCTGTCTCACTACATATACAACACAGGACTGATGGCACCATGACAGGAGAGAGAGGAAACGTTACCTTCAGGAACATTACACATTTCTCTGTCTCACTACATATACAACACAGGACTGATGACACCATGACAGGAGAGAGGGAAAATGTTACCTTCAGGGACATTACACATTTCTCTGTCTCACTACATATACAACACAGGACTGCTGACACCATGACAGGAGAGAGAGAGAGAACGTTACCTTCAGGAACATTACACATTTCTCTGTCTCACTACATTTACAACACAGGACTGATGACACCATGACAGGAGAGAGAGGAAACGTTACCTTCAGGAACATTATACATTTCTCTGTCTCACTACATATACAACACAGGACTGATGACACCATGACAGGAGAGAGAGGAAACGTTACCTTCAGGGACATTACACATGTCTCTGTCTCACTACATATACAACACAGGACTGATGACACCATGACAGGAGAGAGGAAACGTTACCTTCAGGAACATCACACATTTCTCTGTCTCACTACATATACAACACAGGACTGATGACACCATGACAGGAGAGAGAGGAAGCGTTACCTTCAGGGACATTACACATCTCTCTGTCTCACTACATATACAACACAGGACTGATGACACCATGACAGGAGAGAGAGGAAACGTTACCTTCAGGAACATTACACATATTTCTGTCTCACTACATATACAACACAGGACTGATGACACCATGACAGGAGAGAGGAAACGTTACCTTCAGGGACATTAAACATTGCTCTGTCTCACTACATATACAACACAGGACTGATGACACCATGACAGGAGAGAGAGGAAACGTTACCTTCAGGAACATTACACATTTCTCTGTCTCACTACATATACAACACAGGACTGATGACACCATGACAGGAGAGAGGAAACGTTACCTTCAGGAACATTACACATTTCTCTGTCTCACTACATATACAACACAGGACTGATGACACCATGACAGGAGAGAGAGGAAACGTTACCTTCAGGAACATTACACATTTCTCTTGAACTTTGAGGAACTGGGATGGACGTTTATAGACCAGACGACTAATGTAGAAAATAATATGTAATGTATGTATAGTTAATTTCAATGACTAATAGTGCAGAAGATTTGCCACACATTGAAATGTAGTCGATTAAATGTCCCACTTCCCCCGAAATATCTGTTTTTGTTTGTTTGCGAAATCTATTTTTCTTGACTAATTAGAAGCAATTTCAGCATCATATTCAGGCGTCTAGTCATCAGTGTGAACATTGTGAAGCATTTACAACGCTCACACCCAACTCCCAACCCCGGAGACTCATATTATCACTTCAACACTCCATACACAGTCAGCCGAGTTCAGCCTCATGGAGACTCAGACTGCTGAAAATGAAGACATGAAGCGCTGCACACACTGATGAACATCAGCTCGTCCTCTCGTCCCCTCGTGTCACCTTGAACTCAGTTTTCCTCTCCTGCCTCCACGGTGAACGAAGAATCAAGAGAAGTCTCGATGAATGGAAGTCTCACATGTGGATGTTTCCAAGTGTCAAGTAATGATTTGTATCACAGGCTGTGACCCAGAGAAAATCTGGCATGCCACATTAGTCAGTCGCCGGAGGGGGGGGGGTTATAGTGTGATGGGACAAAGAGGAAAAGGTGAAGGCCCTAACTTGAGAAGTTTCCCACGACCAGCAAATTGCCGGTGGCTCGCTCTGTCGTCGTCGTCGTCGTCCCCCCTCCAATGCAAAGCGTGACGACATTTAATATTGCGCTGCTTCAGGGTTTTACTGGGACATCTCTGTCCTCAGAACACCCGATGAGTGACGTTAACGATCTTCTTTAATATACATATACAGTGTTTGGTGTTAAATAGAGGCATGGGGGGGGGGGGGGATCTAAACAAATCAGTACACCTTTTATTATAGGAATATTAATATTGTAAAAACGTTTTTAAAAAAACAACTATTGCTTTCTTGCAGTGCACTGGATGCTGCTGAGGTTCAGAGGGATTGGCAGGAAGTTGTTTAAAAAAAAAAAGGAAGAAATGCACTGAAAACTTTATTGCATTAGAGAAAACAGCTGTTGACACACTTCTGTTTTATATAATGCAATAAATATATTTTTATATTGACAATATTGTGTCTTATGTGGTGTGATGGGGCATCTGGTGATTTTGAGGCAGTTGCTGCATGAAGTAGCGTCAGACGCAGACGCAGACTGCACATTCAGCATCAGGATAAAGTCACAAATTAGTGGATTAGATTAAAGTCAGAAGGATTTCCTGACACCTGACGGAGACGGCTGACGGAGACGGCTGACGGAGGGAGAGCGTTCTCATGAGGTGATTAGTCATGCTTTCTCCTCTTTCAAGGTGTGAGAGGCCCATTTACCCATTTACCAGAGGCTAGGTAAAGTGATCTGTGAGGGAAAAGTCGCCGTGTAGGTTTCAGATGTCGTGCACACTGTACTGCACGTAGACGAGCAGGAACAATGGCAGCGAGAGGCGACAGTATGTCCTGAAGGCGACCTCCTTCATTGGCCGAGCTCCTAAATTCTTCTGGTCTGAAGGAAGAACGGGACAGTGGTTGTTATGGTGACGGTCAAAAGGCTCTGCGTGATTCAACATGTGTTTAAAAAGCTTGACCAGCAAACCAGAGTCCAGACTCTTCGTTCTCATAACACGGAAAGAACTGCAACATGTTTTATCTCCAGAGGACGCTTTGAAAACCCGACTGTTCCGTCTGACTCAGACTCTCGTTTGATCTCTTATATTCATCGTCGACTGCATATTATTCTGTTCCTTTGTGAGTCTTGTTATTGGCGTGATTTATGCTTTCTTTCCCCGCCATGCTGGTGCAGCGTCTATTAAAGAAATGTGTGTCTTGATGCTGAACATTTCGGATATGATGGCTGATGATCCTGTTTAGTCTTCCAATGGTTCCATGTGGAGAGCTGGAGCTGAACTTTGAGATGAAGCAGGTCTATTAGAGGAGAGAGAAGACAGACGAAGGAAAGTTTATTTAAATGAGAAGCAAAGTGAAAGCTCTGCACCTGTCGTGTGTGTGTAACTGTCTGCAGACTCAAACAGGATGAACAACATACATGTGGCCTCAGAGTCGCAGGGATCTGTGTGTGTGTGTGTGTGTGTGTGTGTGGAGGACACAGGGAGAGATCAGAAGAAACCCAAGTTTCCAGCTCTCCGTCTCCCTCTTACCACGACCTCATTGTTCTTTGTCCCCTCTTTCGCTCTCAGCTTGTTAACGTACCCTTCCTGTTTCAGTGCGCTGTCATGGACTCTTCTGCTTCACTTCTTATAACAAAGACTTTTGTGTTGAGGATGTAGATGTGTGTGAGTGAGTGAGGCGGCAGCGAGGATGTTTATTTACTGTGATGTGCTCGCCTGCTCCCTTTGGCTCTCGGCAGGCTGTCGTCACCGGGCATCACGGTGACGACAGGGAGACCAGAGTATGATTAATGATGCTGCTTGTTTTCTTTCCTTCCTCTGTCTGTCCTCGTGTCTCTCAGAGGACCTGGACGACCTGAGGATGGAGGGCGTGACGGGTTTGGCTCCATCCGGCAGTAAGTTCAGCCAGGGACGCAGCTCCTATCAGGCTGAGCCGCAGGCCAAAGTCACACTCAACATCTGCTCCAGGTGTGCCAGGTAAATGTTCACAGCTTCTCTTACAGTTACATTTGATCCAACATCTGAAGTAGATCATCAAACTTAAAATGTTGTTTAATGTTAAAATAAACATTTAGGCAAAGTGACACTAAGTAATGATGTCGTTTCTTTCTTGTGAAGTTCGTCTTAACTTTCATCACGAGTGGCATCTAGTCTTTCTAGGAGCCTTGAAATTAAATGAATTCAAATACATTTCAGCTGCAGTAAGGCTGTACCACCCCCTCCCCCCCCCCCTCAACATCCACCCTGGAGAGTAACATCATATCTGAAGTGCATTCCATTGTTACTACTTTTCACCCTGATGCTCGTCTCCATTATCACCTTCCTCTCTTTATCACAGTCTCTCTTCTGACACACTTCCTGTTCTCCTGATGCTCAGTGTAGCGCTCACTGATCCCACAAGCAGGTGTGGGCACGACTCTTCCCTGATGCCAGTCAGAGATAAACGAGTATCTGACGCCAGGCGCACATCTGCCTGCACGGCCTCCTCTGTTTGGGCTCTGGAATTTGTTTGTTTCCTACTCTTCTTTCATTGCAGCTGCTTATCAGGTTCTCTCCACGCACAGGCTGCGGGATGTTGTCAGAGGTCTGCAGAGCCATGAATGGTATCAGTGGATTTTTAGCTGGCAGTTTATTGAATGGATGTTTAAAGCAAATGGTTTATAGCGTTGGCTTATCACTGAGTCGGAGCGGCGGAGGAGAAAAGCAGCATCTGTATCTGGACTCGTCTTTGGCTCGTGCGTTTACTTTTTTTGTGACTGAAATGTCAGACATCTGTTCTCCGTCTCTGACTCCCTCTCTCCTTCTGCTTCAGTCCAAATTCTTGCTTCGGCCTCTATAACCTGACCACAAAATCCTCCCCGACTTTTATTGGCGTAGGAGTCGTGGTCTTTCATCGTCATTTTTTGGTGAGTGCAGGGCCCATAAACAAATCACTAAGCTGCACAAGTGTTGCACGCATTGTCTTCCCTGGAAACACTCGGGGTTGATTGTAGGAGTGTCGCACATATTCATGAATCCTCGCGTGTCCTTGCAGACACACAGAGTGCCTCAGTGAGAGATGGAGGAGGTCAGGCAGCAGCAGGAGAGTGCGAACACAAACTTTATGCTGCGTCTTGATGAGATAACCAGCACCTTTCAAACACGGCTCAATGTGGGCCGACCTTTAACACTAACATGTGGCCCCGTTAGTGCTTCACACCTGCAGACTGCACTGCTGTACACACGAGACCTTTCTGAAGTTTTAAACTTAAGGCGAGACACTTCAGGAAAAAACATGTTTCTACATCCACTGGTCAGTTTGGACATTTTGAAGCTATGGACAGTGGAGAACATGGAGAGAAAACATCAACATCCACTTTTACATAATGCCTCATTTACATATTTAATGTCAGAACACTTGTAATATAAAAAGTAATTGTGTTAATGTGAGTAATGAAGTGGGGAAGTTTCCTGCTGATATCTATTAGTTACATGTTTGACCCTGTTCACCTGTAGTGTGTACAACATGTATGAATGTTACAATACATATCTTTAAAGGAGCTTTTCTCTAAAGGAGCTTTCTCTCAGACTCTGAGCCAGAAATCTCCACTTCAGTAGCACTTACATACACCAAACTTTCCACTTTCATTCCTCTCTATATTCTGAAGCTTTGTACAGAGGGCTTTGTTCACATGTCATTCAGAGCTGAATGTTATACACGCTACACTAACAACATGCAGGAAATGCACTTTATTGTTATGTCTGTATAAAATGGATGGAAATGGACTTCTGTTTCTAAAAGTGTATCTGAGATATTAAATGTCTCTCCTGAGCTGGCCGACCCCCCCGTCACTCTAACCAGCGGCAGCGTGTCGGGGAGCACGCTGCTTCCTCTGGACTCTCTGCTGGTCTGTAGAAGTGTAAAGTGCCGTGTGGCCCGTGTGTTGTGGGCCCGTCTCTTTCTCTCGCTGCAGCTGTTGTCACTGCATTACATCCTCCATCCTCCACCCCATCACTTCTTTTAATGGACGCGTGCTCCTGCCACAAAACTGAGCGCAGGCCGGAGGGAAAGATGGATCTCCTCAAGCCTCTTCTGGGCTTCAAGTTCCCATTAAATGAATTGCTTTCATATCAGGAATGCACCGCGGGGTCGTCGGGACCCTTTTGTTTAGAGAACAGGAAGGTACTTTTTAATGGTCGTATAAAGAGAGACGAGGAGAAGGATGTATAAATAAGGAAAGAAACAGAATACATCGTAGAGGTAGAGACTAAGAGGCCCTGCAGCACATGGAGGCTTCGCTTTGTACTCTAATGGTTGCACAGAGGACACGGACATGTCAGCATTCAGAGCTAAAGTCTGTGTAATTACAGTTAATATGATTAACAGTTGTTAAAAATAAGCTTTAGAAAGATAAATCCTGTGTTTAAGTCGATGCAGATGTTGGAATGTGTGAATGAGAAGAGCAGTAAAACAACTTGTTTATCTTCCATTGAGAAGGTTTTCAGTCCCTGTTTGTCTTCCACCCTCAGTAAACTTTCATATCTCAGAGAAACTTCAATCTTTTAGTTCCTTTAACAGAGAACCAAATCTCTCCGACCCGCTTCCATTTCAGTCCAAACAGATCTCTGTCGAGCTGTAGGGGCTTTGAACACATCATGATAAAGAACGGAGGTGGACCTAGTACTCAGATGTGTTTCAGTAAAAGCAGTAATACCTTATTGTTTTACTTTATAACAATATATCAATAAAGTTTATAACACATTTTAAATTATTTGTTGAATAATCTGAATCTGCAAAGTAACTAAAAATGTCAGATAAATGTCGTGGAGTAAGAAGTATAATGTTTGTCGTGGAGTAAGTTAAACAGTGCAGTGCAGAGTGAATGGAAACACATGAGCTGTGTATATTATGTGTATGTATGTATGTATGTATGTATGTATATATATATATATATATATATATATATACATGTAATATAATAATACTTTCATGTCAACATACTAAACATTTCAGGTTTATTTCCCTGCAGGAGGAAGAAACGTTCCTTCACTGTCCTCGTCTTCTTCTGTCATGTTGTCATCTCATAGAAGATAAACTGACGAAACACTTCCTCTTTGTCTCCTCGCCTCAGACAGAGACTCGTCTGTTCGGTATCTGGCATTAGACTTCTGGCATGCGTTGCAGTGTTGTGGCTGATTTGTTGTGTTGTGTGCAGGCTGCAGGGCAACAGCCTATCAGACGGCCGACCTGAAGAGGAGTACAGGACTCGCACATCTGAGCAGGCCGTGCCTGACATCTCCTGTAAGCTGCACAACACGTTCAAATTCAAAGAGTTACTGTTTACATTTGTGTTGTCTCACTCTCTGCTTCTGTGTGTGTGTGTGTGTGTGTGTGTGTGTGTGTGTGTGTGTGTGTGTGTGTGTGTGTGTGTGTGTGTGTGTGTGTGTGCGTGCAGCTCCACTCCCCGGGGTGGACGCAGTGGCGGGACGTTTGCAGGAATGCGAGGCCTCGTCTCAGGTGTCAGGCTCTGTAAGTGTCCTCCCTACATCCATCAGCAAACAATTAAGATCACTTTACATCATCAGTTACCACATCGCTCTCTCCTCCTCCGCCTCTATTGTCCCGAGAGTCGGCGAGGAACCACCTCGAGCCTCTCGCCGACGACACAAGGCCCTGATCCATCTTCACGAGCATTCAGCTCACGCAGCTGCTGACTACGTGAGAGAAGTCTCCCTGTATCCCTGTGACCGCTCTCAGGGCGATGTGTGGGAATAAATGAAAGAATATCTTGTGACACGACGACAATTGAAGCTGATTTAGACGTTTTTATACAATAGCCTTAAATATTTGTGGCTTACACAGCAAGGCTGCGTGATAAGCTCACACGCTTCAGGGGAGAAACCTATAGAGGCCTAATGTGGTCCACGCCAGACACTCACATGCTGTTAATAAAGCGCTCCGCTACGACGCCGCTACCTTTTGTATAATTACCCTCCAAAAAAAAACCTTTTTTAAATAATTGCCCAATCTAAGTGTTAGACAAGAGTTTTTACGGCATGTTTTAAAGAAAGAAGGAGCTTTGGAGCCGGGCAGCGCTCCGTGTGTGCAGCAGATGCAGAGAGGCTCCAGACTGACTGGCAGCAGACTCTCAGAGACTGAAGCTGATGAATCAAAGCCTGAAGTCGGAGGTGTGACGGATCAGGCCGAACGCTCTCGCCACTGAAACACTGTGCACCTTCTGACATCAAGTCAGACGCTGAGGCTTGAACACATGACAGACGCAGTGTTCATTTAGGCAGCGGTTGTAGAAAGAGAGTTGCTTATTAGTTTTAGTCACATTTAACTTTTTTAGTCGACAGTCGTTACGTCAACACTTAGTCACAATGTTTTCTTACTGTGTCAAATGTCCTTCATTTAGTAATCAGATTATATTGAACATCTCAGACGTGCTCGAAGATCCAAAACCAAAACTAGATTTGTCAATTAAGACCCACCGGACCGCCAGGGAGCCAATCAGCACCGCCCAGCGAGTATTCTTCATCAGCAACTCGTCAACGTCTCGTCTTAGTCATGGAAAAAAAGGCGCTGAGGAGCAGTATCAATTTTATGAGCACGTCACGTCTAACTAAAGATTTAAGCTGATTAATCTGACGTCCCCTCTGACCTTCTCGTCCACTCTGAGACGATGTTTGTTCTGAGGACGGGGCTCGGCTTCTCCGCAGGTCGAGCCCCGTCTGGCACGCTTCAGAACAAGGTACTAATGTGTCCCATGTGGAAACTGCTCAGTGCAAACGTCTCCTGTCATCTACTGCAGCTAATGTGGCTGCTTTGTCTTTAATTGCTTATGCTTGGCTGTCTTTGAAAGGCAAATGCAATTTGTAATAGCGTGTTAGTTTAACTGGCCCTTCAGGGGCTCACGGGCCACAATCACCAAAAAAATGTTTTGCTTTTATGAGCTTTATTTGGACAAAAGACAATAGTTGAAGTCATACAGTGTGAGCAATAACTCATATCAACTATGTAATGCATGTCGCGCTGCAGTACCTGCTGAGCAGCATGTGTACATGCATCGTAGGAAAGTGTTGTTACTTTACATGCTGCTCTGGTTATGAGTGTGAAAGGATGCATGTAACTTTCTCTACGTTTGTTATTTTGAAGTCATATTTAATCATCAGCACGTTTCATCGTGCTCGGCTGTCGTTAAAGAAGTATGCCTCGCATCGTACGTACCGCGGCAGTAAACCGTTGGTGATGTTGCAAAGTAAACACTGTTAATGGTTATCATTATTACTCATGACAGCCCCCCCCTCCCCCCTGCCAGCTCCTTTAGGTGATAATTGCCTCATAAAGACAAATACTTTCCTCAATGGCCGGAGCAAATTCTCCAAGAAATGCTTCTATAGTTTCCTTTGTAAGTGTTAAGTGATTCGTTTTAATCAGATGTAGCTCCTTGTGGAGTTGTTTGGGTGTTACCATCATAAAATGTGCCGGGGAAACTGTTCATGGTAGAAATCAGATAATTAGTGTGATGCAATGCCATGTGTCTGATACAAGGCAGAGGCATTGTGATGGTTTATTTGAGTTTCCAGGGGAATGTTGGCCGAGGTTCAGCCGATGCACTGGACAGCAGTGGGCTCTCCACACCTCAGCTCTGTTTGATTTAAGAGCTCCAGTGCACTTTTATTCCTCTAAAGCTTTGTTTAGGATTTGCAGATTTTCCATATTAGTGGTTTTTCTTCACTTGTCATCTGCGTGCTATTCCCTAAATTATTGTTAGAATACAACAAGCGTAACTTTTGTATTTATTACCTTAAGACGGTTAGAGTTGTGTTTTCTTATCACCTGCAATTACTATTTTATCATTTAATTTCAAGAGCACATTTAATTATTTCGTGCTCACAGTGCCGCCGTCTTTACGGTCCAACATGCACTTAATGATAAAGAGGTTCTGCACAAACCAAAGACACATTTCTGCCTTTTGCACGCAGAAAGGCACGCAGAAAGTGTTTTTCATTCGGCAGAATGCTAAAGAAATGTTGAGACTAACAGCGGTTTCTGTATTTGGAGCAGAATTCTTTATGTGCAGATGTTTGCTTGAATGCCTTTAACTGTGTTAACGGTTCACTTCCAATACTTCATTTATTGTGAGGGTTCTCAGGCGTTTGTAAATGGGATTGTTGCCGCACACATGTTTATCTGCTATTCAACACTCTAATTCTCCACGTTACGAGTTCCTGCAAATAATCCTCTCGTTTCACCCGTTTGCACTCCGATTGGTACAACACTTAATATCCTTGTTGGCACTTCTTCTGTGACTGGAGGACAGACAGCACGTCATATAACCTGCCTTCATAAAAGTCTTACTGTGTTATTGTCAATATCCTGTTTGCTCTTGGCTCGTGACTCCGTGTTTGGGCCTGTGAGCGTATCCAGTCCATGAAACCATTAGGTGATTGAGCCAAAACAGAAACTCATTAACAGTGAAGCCTTCCTCCTGCAGGGGCGCCGCTCCATGGACTAGCAGAGTCGTCTGCAAACATGCAGCATGTGTTGCATCTGACAGTTCAGTGGATCAACCCGATTGAGGATTAGATTTTTCATCAACTGTATACATCCCAGAGTCGGGAGTACAGTTAGTACATAACGTACCTTTTTACCAAGAGAACAACGTGATCCCAGTGGCCTCTGCTCATGTGCTCATACAGAGATGAGCTGCGTGTTTGAAGGCTTGCTCATCAGAATAATCACAAACTGTGTTGAAAAAACAACACAGTGTTACAAAACTCAATGTTCTCCATCTCACATGTGCAGATCAGATCCTGTTCTCCTCTTTACTTAAACATCCAGTCAGCCCCCCCCCCCAAAGGGACAGTTTGGATGTTTTGAAGTGAGGTTGTGTGACGTACTTCTCAATAGTGTCAGGAGTGTTACAGTAGATACAGTTTGTAGACAGACTCAGTATCAGCTGTAGTGTACCGGACTCCTTTGAAAAAAACATCAACTTTACCTCGCAGAACACGGGAGTCGCTGGTTCACCGCTGCCGCCATCGGTTACTTAGTTTGTGTTATTGTGTAACTTTGGTGTTTTACAGGGTTAGTTCAGATTCACTGAAGTCACACAATAAACAAACTTACTAACTGATGGACCAGCGACTCTCGTGTTCTGCAAGGTAAAATGACTGTTTTTGTCAATGGAGTCTGGCATATAAACTGATATGATTGTTTTGTGTGCAACAAAGCAAATACCTTTTGAAGTGAAATTCTACTCTAAATAAACTTATTCTGATTTGATAAAAGCAGTGCATGCTGTGTTGTAGATGAGCTGCTGTGTGTGTGTGTGTGTGTGTGTGTGTGTGTGTGTGTGTGTGTGTGTGTGTGTGTGTGTGTGTGTGTGTGTATGCTGCCTGACCACAACACACCATGTTTGAGGTCTGACTGCATGCAGCTCTTGTTGTGTGGAGGCCATGTTGAACCGAACCCCAGATTGTGGTGATTATTACTGCTGACCACACACGTATAGCTCCACACATGCAGGCTATAAAGTCTTTGACTCCAGACCTCCATCCTTTCTCTTTCTGTCTTGTTTGCTCTCAACATGGATTTAATTTAGCAAGAAACGAGATCCTTGTTTGTTAGTCGGGCAGAAGCATCACCAGAGGGTTTTTCTCTCTCCGGACTCTCAGTTCTGTCGTACTGGGAGGGAGATTATACAACTTGGCTTTTACACCACTGACATTAATACGCTCATAAGTCAAATCAGAGGCGCTCTTTATGTTGGAGATGAAAAGGCCTTCCTCTCGTCTCTGTGTCTGTGCAGATTAAAGAGGCTCATGTCGTACATTGTTGCTGATCAGGACAATAGCTACTTTAAACTCCGATGAAGGGAAATCTCTTTTCATCACGTCGTTGTGACTTCAGTGGAGTCGAGTCCATTTGTTTAGTTCCCATCTATCATGCAGAGACGTGCTGCATGTTTAATATGCACGATCAAGGTACGCTGTTCCTGTTCACGTCTTCCAGGTGACTTTGTAAACATGTCTTCACCAAACAACACATCTTGATGATGTTTATTTATTGATGCTATCTGAGGACGTGTATTGCCTGCAGACTCAGTGCTTCCTGTTTGCGGGATGGTCGTGCTGCAGGATCTGTGGTCCTGATCAGTGCAGAGCAGCTTGAGGGCAGGAGATATGTAAATATTAATCTGTGGACATTACGGATAATAGTTCATCTCCATATGTTGACTGCTCTCATGAAGCAGGACTGGGCTTTCTTAAGGCTCCACACTGACGTTCTTGTGGACCTTTTTAAGAACCTTATTCAGCAGCTGGATCACGTGAGACTCATGAAAACTCACAATATAATAACTATTACGAATACGCTCTTGGGAAAGTAAGAAACTGTTGGTGGCCTTGTTTGAGAGGACACAGAGAGCGAAGGACAAGATGATGTCATGCTGGTGGATTTGGGGGATACCACCAGAGAGAGAGAAATAAAGCTGGAGGGGTGTAATGTTGAACCCGCCTCGCCTCTTCATGAGGGCTGTAATTAAGGATTGGCTTGTGGTGTTGTGGTTGTGCTGTCATGTATCTGACGGGTCATGGAGTCCTGTTCTGTAACGTATCAGAGGCCGAGCTCTGATAATATAACACGCCGGCTCTTCCCAGGTTTGTCTTTAAATGTCTCATTAAGTTCTCTGCATATATATTAATATATATATATATATATATATATATATATATATATGCTTTAATATGATCGTCTTTATTTGTTGTATAATCCCAATATCGTGCACTCTTAGGGAAGCACCCAAAACAATGTATTGTTCCTAAACGGCCAGCAGACTAGCGTGCACACGAGCTCCTATAGATTTCCTCACTGTTACCCAAACGTGTCCTGAACCACGACTGACGGCGTGTTCCCTGAACACACTGCTCCGTGCTTTCATCTACACTTGCTGTGGTTTCTTGTGTTTTTCTAAAGCTCATAAAATAATAATTGCCTCTCTTTTTCCCCCAGCAGATATGGCTCGGATATTTCCAGCAATAGCTGAAAATGATATAAAGAGTTAATTGAAGGGTCTTTCTTCTAATGTGACTTTCTCTCTCTGTTCTCCTCCCTCACAGCGTCAGGCTGTCTGGGAGGCTGATCTGAAGGCTGCGAGAGGCGGGAGCTGTGGGGGGCCGACGGGCCCGCTGCTGGGGGACGCCCTCTTCTCTCAAGAGCTGGAGAACATGGGCAAACAGCTGGCGGGTAGGGTGTGTGTGTGTGTGTGTGTGTGTCTGTGTGTGTGCGTGTGTGTGTGTGTGTGTGTGTGTGTGTGTGTGTGTATACTTCTACTTCACTACATTTACCTGATTTTAAAGTTTCAGATTAATGTTACAAAACATGATCAACTGATGATGTTTTATTGCAGGTTAAGATAAACTTCCCAAGATGCCAGACAGTATAGTAAAACATAAAAGCTGCATCATTACATAATGCATCAATAACTCTAATCAGAAATATAAGATATTATTCTGATATCTGCAGAATGATGCTGATACTTTTAAACTTTTACTAAAGTTTCAAATGCAGGACTTTTACACTTTAGAGAATTACTACTTACAATACGTATTATTATTATTATTATTATTATTATTATTATTATTATTATTATTATTATTGCATTTGTATTTATCAGTGGCTTTAACGATGAATAGTTTGGGTAAGTCGGATCAAATACTTTCTTTGGAATATAAAACGTAGTCGACACTGTGCAAACATTCACACACACACACGCACATACACACACACACACGCACGCACACACGCACACACACACACACACACACAAAGATTTTCTTTGACAGAACGTTCTTGAACCTTCTGGAAGTGACTGAACAAAAAGTCATTTGTGTGGCAGAAATAATAATTCCTGTAGTCCAGGCTCATCTTCATGACTTGTGTGTGACTCAGTCTGCTTGTGTTTGTTGTTATGATCATAAAGTGTGTATCCACTTATGAATCAGATGAAAGCCGGACAGAAAGTCTTCACTCAGCGTCATGTGTCACCCACTTGTTGTTTTATGCACGTCCTCCCACTCTGAAGACTCGTCCGCGTCTTCACATAGCTCACTTATCTGAAGCACGTTGGTCCCACTGAGGGAACTATTACTGTCGCCCAGCTGCTCCCGCACAGCCCGAGCACTCTGGTGCCGAACAACGCGGGTGCCTGAGAGGCACTAAAAGAAGACTATTTGTGTTAACAGCACGCTCAGCTTTGTCCCGGCTCCTCAGATGGAATTCATTTCTAGTTGTTTTACGCCGAGTTACTGAATATTCAGGCCGAGGGCTGCCAGCAGGCACTTCAGTGAAGCTGCTCAACACGCTAATTCAACTCCTTCAAGCCTTCAGTGGCTGCTAATACTTTCCACGTTCGGAGCCAGAGACTCACTTTTCATCTTCTGTTGTTGCCCCAATTATGTGGTTGTGAAATCTCCTCTTCTGCCTTCTGTGATATTGTGAAGCTCACGTGCTGTACAAATAAATCACCTATGGATTGTTTTAAAAGTTCTGTCTCATGACTGATATGATGCATTAGCAACGGGAGGATGAACACAGAAGGTTTCTCCTAAACTGCTCTGTGCATCAGTGTCAAATAAAGACTCAGTCGAGAGTAAGAAAAGTCAAAGCACAAGTAAACAAGGATAACACTCTGACCACACTCCTGACACTTTGTGTGAATCTGAACCAAAGTCACACAATAACACAAAGTCACACAGTAACACAAAGTCTCACAATAACACACAATAACACAAAGTCACACAGTAACACAAAGTCACACAATAACACACAATAACACAAAGTCACACAGTAACACAAAGTCACACAATAACACAAAGTCACACAGTAACACAAAGTCACACAAAGTCACACAGTAACACAAAGTCACAAAGTCACACAATAACACACAATAACACAAAGTCACACAATAACACAAAGTCACACAGTAACACAAAGTCACACAGTAACACAAAGTCACACAATAACACACAATAACACAAAGTCACACAATAACACAAAGTCACACAGTAACACAAAGTCACACAGTAACACAAAGTCACACAGTAACACAAAGTCACACAATAACACAAAGTCACACAAAGTCACACAGTAACACAAAGTCACACAAAGTCACACAGTAACACAAAGTCACAAAGTCACACAATAACACAAAGTCACACAATAACACAAAGTCACACAATAACACACAGTAACACAAAGTCACACAATAACACAAAGTTACACAGTAACACAAAGTCACACAATATCACAAAGTCACACAATAACACACAATAACACACAGTAACACAAAGTCACACAATATCACAAAGTCACACAATAACACACAATAACACACAATAACACAAAGTCACTAACTAGACTCAGGTTCAAGTAAAATGAGTGTTTTTCTCAATGGAGTCTGGTGGCTTTGAAGAGAAACCACACTTCAAAATATCCCTTAAAATAAAGACTTTTGCTCAAATAAAATCTAGTCTAGAGTAACAAAAGTTTCCTGATTTAAGATGAGAAGTAAGCGAGGCAGACACTCTGAGCAGCAGCATCTTTCTGTACTGAAGGCTCCAGATTAACTTTGCTTTGTACTCGTAGTGTCTGGATGTCCTTGTGCCTTTGTACTTAATGTATCTATCCAAAGACAACAGTTAGTGTTTTAATTCATTCTGTCAGCGTTTTGCACTGTTGCTGCAGATTAATTACAGACAAGCATTATGTGGTTTACCTCCAGAGGACCTGATAAAGTTTGCATGAGTTGTGAATGGTAGCGTGCTACAGCCGCGCTCTCTCACCACGTGCAGCTGCCTGTTGATCAAAGACTTTAAGAGATTAGATCTGTTTCTGTTTCTTCTTGTCTCCTTCTCTCTGTCTCACTTTCTCCCGACTTTCATTGTCCTGTCGTTGTTACTGAATCAAAGGGTTTTAGCATATGGATTCTGATGCCACCTCTTTTGATCTCTCGGAGCCGTCGTGTTATATCAGCGTCTGCGAGATGACTCGAAGCATCTCTGTGTGAAACACTGCACAGCATTTCAAAATAAAGCTGCTCGTAACAGGATTCTCATTAATGCCAGGAAGTTAGGGAAACAAATGGTTTACAATAAAGTCATGAGTGGAGCGACCATTTACAGAAGTGAGGGAAGATTTCACATCAGAAACATGTGGTGTTCATCATTACTCTGGGAAATAACTCCAGATACAATATGGGAACAGATTACTAATGAACATTTCCTGTTTACGGTACAATGATAACATCTTGGTGTGGGTGGTTAAAGGAAAAGTTCACCCACAAAATGACCATTTGAGTTGCAGTAAACTGAGAAAGTCTTGAAGGATTTGAGTAAATGGACGTTGAAGACATCCGTCTAATAAAGTCTCGTTTATCAGTCCATGCTCACACACACACACACACACACACACACACACACACACACACACACACACACACACACACACACACACACACACACACACACACACACACACACACACACACACACACTTTACTATTTAAACACTTCAGCATAAACAGTCTCTGTCACAACGTTGTACATGTTTTAGTGAAAGTCATTTGTAAACGGATGTTTTCAGATAGTTTAGTTGTTGATAACATTGATGACCAACATTTACTTCAACTCATCAGGACTTTTCCCCGTTTTCTTCAAGAACTCAGAAGCAATCCGTTGTTACGTAGTTCAACATGTCTCAGGACTCTCAGGACTCTCAGGACTCTGGCCCTAATTCTTCTCTCCCCAACTTTTAGTTTGCCTGCAGAATTGAAAGTCCCTAAGCTCGCTGCAGGCCGCTCTTCGCCGCTCTTCGCCGCTGCTCTGGCGTGTTTTCAGCATTATGTCACATTCTAGCTGCTCAACAACAAGCTTCTCTGTGGTTTGTAATGTTACAGACTGCAGTCCTGCCACAGGCTGATGTCATAACGGGCCCTGAACACACCACAGAGTTCATTCTCTTCCAAGTTTTTATCCGAGTGGTAACCTACGTCTGTAGTTTTCTGTTATTTAGAGAAGTAACGTGCAGAATGCAGCGAGGATAAAGCAACACACACACAGAGTCACACACACACGCAGATTATTGAGCACATGGGCTCTAAGCCGGACGTGCTCTGCATTGCATCTCACTGTAAAGGTCGACCTCCATACAATCACTGCTGATTAAGCAAAGAAACTGCAAACCTGATTATGTCAGAGGATTCAATGGTTTTGATCCCTGAAGGATTGTATACTAAACGATCTGGCATAGATTTCAAACCAACTAATGTAATGTCTCAAAGCTTGGAGGAGAACTGCAGACGTTTCGCATACTAAATGGATATTTGTCTGTGAAGTGGAGCATATGTTTCACATCTTTGCGTGTTAAATGTTGTTTGTAAAGGAGAAAAGCACAGTGTGTTCAAAAACAAGGAAGTCAAGGTCTGTGAAATACTTGTCATGCTTCTTTCTGTTATTGATTTCACGTCACACATATACAGTTCTCCAAAAATACTCCCCCGTGATGAGTCACTCCTGAAACGATCCCTCTCAAATGATAACTCCCAGGCGGGTTTGTTGAATCCCGAGTGCCAAGATTTTTAACAAAAAGCATAAAACACGGAAAAAAGGACCCAGATGTTGATTGCAGGAGTTGGCAGCGTCACTTCTCTCACAAACAGAAATGTTTTTGAGACTACCAGTGAGGCAAACACATGAGTTTCTGTCAGGAACATTTGTTGCTTACTGTATATGAACTTGGAGGCTTTTCTGAGAAAGGAAGCTGGATTCACCACAATTTACAGGCCCTATAAATATTGTCATCATTGCCCAGAAGGATTAAAGTTTGCAGTCTCGCCCACTTTAATGCTCAGTAAAGTTTGTGAATCATCAGCCTTGTAGGACACGTTCAGACCTCGTAGCCTGTGAAGATGTAATAAAACAATACGCCTGAATTTATCTTCGTTCATTCACCAGAGTTCTCTGGGATCTGTGTTACAGTTGTTGTTAACATATAAAACAGTTTGAGACTGTATGTAGGATGAACTGGAAGCATGTGTTCTGATACAGACGGACTGTAGTTATCTAACAGGACATCTATGATCTTTTTACATCATATTAAAAATCACACTTTTATCTTTATTAAAATTCAGGATTTCTGAAAACTAAATGTTTCCTGCGGGCACTAAAGGGTTAAACATTGTCTTTAAATGTGCGGGGGGGGAAATAGGGTTACAGTCACTTATAGATGTTTTAAACGTGGTGTTGACTTTGATTCTCTCTCTTCTCTCCTGCAGAGGTTGAGAAGGACTTGGCC
>NC_041374.1:8210625-8225625 GCF_900634415.1 Cottoperca gobio
TTGACGTACACTGACAGAAATGTCCCTTAAGAGTCATCCTGCTGCTCTACGTGACACGTGTTCTCCTTGTTTGTCCACAGGTGGTGCTCGAGATGCCAATAAGAGATCTGTGTTTTCAGGTGAGCATCTGTATTCTGCTGTTGTAAGCAGCTTCCTTAAGATCCTCGATGTCTGTCTATGACGTCACTTGTAGAGCCACGACATGTCAACCCAAATAACTACCAACGTGTGACGCACTGCCGAAGCCTCCACCTTCATTTGTGGTCCGTTCAATCACCCTCGCAGGCTAAGCGGAGGGCACGGTGGCTCTGAAATGACTGGTGGAGGCCGGCCCTGTGTGCAGACGGGAGCGCCTGTTCCATTAAGTGAGTTTACACGCTGCAGACGGCGTCGACTCTCAGCGTCAACATTTGGAAGAAGGAGAAAGTCTGTCTGGTTTGAGGTTGTCTGCGGTTCTCCTTCTTGTGGCTGTGGAGGTGCCCACAGTTCCCAGCGTCAGTGTGCCAGTCTGGAGGCAGATCTGAGAGCAGCCTGCTGCCTGCCTATCAGGGAGGCCAGAGCATTGCCACGGCAACCAAACTTAAATAAGGATTCGCTGCTGTCCCAGAACGTCTCGAGGAACACGGCTCATTTTCCACCTCGTGTTCGTCTATGACAGCAGATATTACACGCACGCTTCATGGTTATTTCCCGTCTTATTAGCGGTTGAATGAGTCTGATTTTAGTTTCCAGGACACTGATGTTTTTCTCTTTCTCTTTCACAGGCCTTTAGTGACGAAGACCAGACTTTGATCCAATCAAACTATTATGCAAACCACTGGACATTTTGAATATAAGTGTACAGAGTCAATTATTTTTATACTTCATGTGAATGGGGGGGAAAAAAGATTGTATACTTTTTTCACAGATATTTCATAAACATTGTACTGTAACTATGATAAAAACGTCAAAATATAACTTGAGAGTATGGAATATAACATTTATTTTTGTTTGCTCTATAGCATGCTGTTGCACTTCCATGTGGGGTCCAGAGACTCTGTTAGGCCTCGTGCACATTCACATTGTGAGGGCATTGTTAGGAAAGTGTTTGTTGATATGCACTGTTAAAAAAGATGTAGTGATTTTCAAATAGCAAATACGCAAGTAGTGGAGGGAAAACAAGGAATGCTGTTATATCAATTAAAATGATTTCGTGCACATGTCTCCATTTATTTTATTGTTTTGTATTCTTCATACGCAGGTGAACACGGGTCAACAGTGCAATGTGCAGCTCAGCATTAACACATACATGAGATAAAGAAGGTGTAATATAAGATGGCAAGACGTTAAGTATAAAGATAAAGCACTACATAGATGAAGGAGAGCATTAAGTACGTTTAAGTTATTGCACAAATGTGAAGAGAAGAAGAAAAGAGTTCATGCAGATCCTTAAAAGGTCTTAAATCATTGAATTCATCTAAAGAGACAAGAAATCAAAGCGGGAGTCACATGAGACTTCTGGAGGACTTGGTCTGACCACTGAAAAATGCGTTTTGTTTTACACGCCACCTGCCTCGAGAGTGCAACAGTGACTAACCTTTATCCGCGTCCAAACTATGTCGTGTTGGGTCTTGAATTTGAGATTATTTGGCCTGGAAAGTCCTGGAAAGTTTCCTGAATTTGATGTTTAGGAAGGTTTGGGAACCCTGGAATTCTCAGCTGGTAGAAACGGGAGCGAACGGGACAAGTAACATGTCGGTCAGGACCCGAAGCCTCGTCCCTACAAACACAGACTCCAGATACATGATCTGATCTCTTCTGTCCATGACTCCTCTGCTCCTGTGTGTTTGCCTGAGCACGTGTTGGTTAAACTCTGGTTGTCTGAGTGTTACACAGGCGACGCACACACCATGAACCCCCCCTGACACAGTCTGATCCCTGCTGAGCCTTGTGGTATGGTCTACCCAACTCTACAGTCTCTCTGGGATGTGGTCGACTCACTGTGAAAGGATGTTTGAGAAGAATACTAATCACTTAAAACCCCATCCTGTAAAACACGCTGGGATTAATGGAGGAAGCGATATAAGAACAAATTTCCTCTTATATCTTCGTACCCAATGATTCCTGGGAGTCACCAGTGGTTTCTTGTTTTTGCTCTTCTCTTCGGTAAGAGAACATTTTTCGAACTCTTAATAAAATAAGAATAAAAATATCTTGTTTTCACAGTCCACACATTGTTTGTCCAACACAAAGAAACACAAGTTTTAAATTTCAGGAATTTATATAATGTAATCAAATTATATTATAATGTAATCAAATTATATAATTTATATAATGTAATCAAATTTTTAATATTCTATGTTTTACAGTAATTCAAATTATTATTAAAGAAATACTATTGGCTCATTGATTCCAGAACATCTGCAGAGGACTTTGCTTATTTATTCTAGAGAAAGTCAAGAGAATGTGTTTGCATGAGGCACATTGTGTGCTCTGTATATCAGCACAGTGTGTGCTCTTTGGAAAGGGATGTGGTTTTGAAAGATGTGTGGAAGAATTTGAGGACATGGCATAATCCAGTCACAGTGGTGCCTTGATACAATCTTCATATTACTATAAACAACATTTTCCTGTCAGGAAAGGCACATGTATTGCATTGCATATTACAATTTTCATTTTCATTTGTTGGGAGTGTGATTGCCATCTGCTCATGTTCCACAGATCACTCAGTTTGTACTATGAATATTTTCTCTGGAGTTCAAATGTCTCCTCCAGTCTTTCATTCCATATCAACGAGGAGTCCTGGAATAAGGCGAGACGGTTGAAGATGAAGACCTAAATTACTGCCACAGATGTCACCCCCCCCCCCCCCCCCCCCCCCCCGCCCCCCCTCTTTGTGTGTCTTTGACTGTCTCAGTATTCACAACTTATAAGGTTGAAATGGTGTAACCATCACTGATACTGGCATCGAATCATATATCAGATTACAGCCATATGACTTCTTGACTATGAACCAAAGATGAAGATTCATTTGCTGCTCATTTAATCTTTATCAGTCAGGAGGTAAATATATCAAGTTTCATAACATTAACATCATCTGTGGAGTCTGAAACATCCTCAATCTCTTCTTAAAGTATGTTTACTGTCCGGGCTTTATGCACCAGCGTTATTCAAAGTAACTGTAAAGGGCCACCCAGGAACATCTCTGTACTTACAGGGAGATCCGGACCACATTCAATGGTCAGCAGACTGACCCAGGTCTTAATTTACAACTGAACATACGTACGGCATAAATAAATCTACGGTGGAAGAGAGGTATGCTTTGAAGGCATATAAAGTCAGTGTTGTTCGCTTGTCCAGACTGTTTTTTGTCCATAATAAGAGAAATAAATCGCAGTAAATAGCTGGTTCTCTGTGTGGAGAGGACTCCTCTGCAGAACCACCCGGGGGAAGTTTGTGCGGATGCTTTTCATGGTAATTTAAAACACGATCAACAATCTGGATTTTGTTTTCTGTGTCCGTAGAAGTGAACTGCTTGTTCTCACACAGCTAATGTAATCAGCCTCCACGGTTCTTTAGCTGTTAACTTCTTCAAGTTTTTCAACATGAAAGTTGTTGTTCTGTGTTATTTGAAGCTCCTCTGAAGTAGCTCAAAATGTGTAGTACTAAACATCCATCGATGCAGTAAAAGCCAAAATAAACAGTATCAGACGTGTCACTGTTTACAGAGCAGATCCTGACACTTGAACTGTTCTGCGCCACTGGACGGCGGGTGTACTGTTACTCCAATCTGAAGCATGTATTATGGTAACCCCGAGGAATTTGGGGAGTTGATGATTAATAAGAAACATCAAAGAAATGGAAGAGTGTTAGGACCAGGCATAACTTCCAGGGAAAAAAAGAGAGGAGAATGATTTTATTTTATTTAGCATTTCCAAAAACAAGTAGAAAATGTCGAGAGGAAGGTCGAACTTTCAGTATTTCTGACATAAATCAGACGGGGAGTATTTGATTTGTTTTGCCTTTTGGGAATAAAGTTGAAAGGTTAAGAATAAAGTTGAAATAACATTTTGAGAATACTTCTTTGAGAATCAATCAAACTATTAGCGTAAGAGTGTATACTGTAAATGTGGCTTTATTCTCAACATTTCGACTTTATTCTATAAATTTAAAATAATTCAAAATAAAAAAAGATGACTTGCCCTAAAACCGTAAATACTTTTCCATATGTATATAAGTCTAAAATAACATAATTGACGTTGGGCGACAGTCAGCAAAACACGTAAGAGGATGTGCAGCTATTGAATTTATACATAATTTATTTACAGTCTTTATAATAAACCTGTATTTTTATGTATGTGCTCGAACTGTGCAGACATGTTGTTTTCTAATTAAAAAAAACAACAGACTTTTAATGATATAACTCTTCTTCAACCTCCTTTTGGATCAATGTTCATTTGGAAATAATTTGGCCTGAATGTACATTTATTTTAATTTATAATTTGTTTAATTTAATTGTTTTTTAAATTATTTTTATTTATTTATAATTTTATATATTTTATTGTAATGTTATGTGCACTAACGTTACCTCCAACTACCTGTTGTAAGATCCAATGTGTTTAAATAAAGTAAAACAAAAAAAAAGTCCAGCTGATATTAAATAGCCGTCACTTCCGGCTACCATCTTCAAACGTAGAAACCTTGTCGCGCGGCCTACGTGATAGTGTTGTGAACATGTCCCACAAACAGCGGTGAAAGTTTCTATAACTTTGGTTTGTCATTTTATTTGAGGCAAAACACGTGACGTCACTATCTCTGACTAACTGCAGGTGCACGAGAGGCACGGCCACGTTCAAGCTCCACGTGGAAGCGGCGCGCAGTTTGGAGGTAAGACCATGTACTATAAAGTAAGACATTTACTGTATAAAGTAAGACATTTACTGTATAAAGTAAGACATTTACTACATAAAGTAAGACATTTACTGTATAAAGTAAGACAGTTACTGTATAAAGTAAGACAGTTACTGTATAAAGTTAGACATACTGTATAAAGTAAGACACTTACTGTATAAAGTAAGACATACTGTATAAAGTAAGACATTTACTGTATAAAGTAAGACATTTACTGTATAAAGTAAGACAGTTACTGTATAAAGTAAGACATATACTGTATAAAGTTAGACATACTGTATACAGTAAGACACTTACTGTATAAAGTAAGACATTTACTGTATAAAGTAAGACACATACTGTATAAAGTTAGACATACTGTATAAAGTAAGACATTTACTGTATAAAGTAAGACATTTACTGCATAAAGTAAGACAGTTACTGTATAAAGTAAGACAGTTACTGTATAAAGTAAGACATATACTGTATAAAGTTAGACATACTGTATAAAGTAAGACACTTACTGTATAAAGTAAGACATTTACTGTATAAAGTAAGACACATACTGTATAAAGTTAGACATACTGTATAAAGTAAGACATATACTTTATAAAGTTAGACTATGTTCTGTTTGCGGTTTAAATGTACTGTAAGAGCTCAGACTTGCGTTGCTATTGTTGAGCATTAAAACAGTATTTAAATAGCTAGCATGCATTTTGTAGCTGCATGATAGTTTCAGGTTTTTGTATTGTAAATGTGATGACACTCCAGTGTACACGTGGATTAATGCACATTTATGTTTTATCTGTTTAGCATGGAGGATTGTGTTTTAAGTATTGGGAACACATCTTAAATCCATTTTGTATTCAAGTCTGAAGTGTTTAGAGCTCAGGCAGCAGAATGAAAGTAATCTGTGACCATCCTCACCAGCAGTGTAAACACTGTACACCAGAAGATATCCCTCATTGTTGTGTGGACTGTTGAGGCTGTATGGCTTGGCAGGACTTGTGAAGTGTTGAGGGACATGCTGTGTATTTAACATGTTTCTAGATGAATAGTTTTCCCAACATGTTCAGCTGTTTGCTGTGGCAGTTTATTGGCCTCTTTTCTCCAACTACACATGATATAGTGGTCGTTTATTTAAGGCTTTTTCCATGAAGATCAAGGTGTCAATCTCAACTGTTGATGATAAATGACATGGAAAGGGCTCATCCCGTTTGGTGTGTTGTGTTTGAAAGGAAAAGATCACACTGGGATTAACAAACGCTTGTATGATCCTCTGGAACATCATGTTTTTAATGTTGTTCCAAAGAGTTGTTCAGCCCATCCAGAAGGATTACACAGTGGGTGGATAAACAGACGTGATCTCTGGCTGATTGTGAGGCTTTTCTGTCAAGTCTCAGTATAAGTCACAGAGGGCTCGGGAGCCTCGGGAGGATTCTTCCCTTTCAGATTCAACAGTGAGAACGGTGGTTTGAGCTGTCTTGTCTGTATCTGCCTTTTCTTTCTCGCAGACTAATTTATGGTTCTTCTCCCTGACCGTGGTGTGGTCAGTGTCCCAGACGCTTGGGGATCCTTTCAAAGGCTGGGCTGTATGTGTGTTGCACATTGGCAGGCCTTGTGGTGGCGGCTGAGGTTTAGACCTGGTGACTCATCTAGACTCATCGCTTGTCTTTGCTTCCAGGGTTTCTTTGTGCTCATATTAGTCGTATTATTGTTTCATATGCAAGGATCCAATCTTCGGGTGGTGCTGAGTGTCTTGGAAATGTTTGTGTGTGTGGATGTGTTTTATTGAAACCAAATATTGTGGCAGGCCCTGTTAACCTGATCGTATGTATTGTTAACCTCCAACATCCAACTAAAGCTCCCTCGGGGTAACAAGGAACACCTCCACCGCTGCAGTTATACTTGGATTTAGTTTCACCTTCTTTCACTATCCTGTGCTCCCAAAGCGCCTCTTTTGTGTTTTCTTTTACGTATAAAGTTGCAGTGGATTTATTGAGTCAGCACATGGCTTTTTACTCAAGCTGTGATTTATTACACGATCTCATGCTGCAGCTTTATTCTAATTGGCTGTCAGCATACTCTTTCTGAGCTTTCACCCATTTCTGAAAGCTTTGAGCCAGAGGCTGGGTAGGATGTGATCTATGGACTCGCCTTTATAGATTCACCCACTCTTTCTTGTTATAACAAATATAAAAACCTTTTGTCTTCATGCCAAATAATAAGTCAAACACATTGATAGCTGTTTTTCTTTTGTGATGGTTATCTTCTCCGTCCAGATACTCTACAGTGTTTACTCATCTGTGTTATTCTCCAATCAAACATGATCAGAGAACCAACGTCAGCTCTCCCAGCTGATGCTAATTAGATTCATATTCCAGTAAAAGTGTTGTCACTGTCTTCTTTGTTGAGGAGAGGTGATAAATATTTGTGGGATGTTGGATACAGGGACTTGAGGGATGAAATGATGGGTCTAGCTTGCCAGATCACACAAAGTGATTATAGATGCATTTCATGGCCTTGTGTTTAATGAGCGTTGATTCTCTTTGCTAAACATTTGCTAATCGTACTGGACACATTTGTGGTTTGATAATATCTGCACTCAGCAAAACCAAACTACCACCATAAAAACATGGCCGTGTACAAAGTAGGGAGGCAATATACTAACCTTCTTCTTATGACCGATAAGATAACTCATAATTTAACATCATAACCTGTAGTTTATGCACAGAAGATGGATGATTTCATATTCTGATCAAATCTAACTGACATCTCTATTAACTCTTAAAAATGTTCATTTATATTTTCTCTAGTCAGTCGTCATCTTCTCCTCCTCCTCCTCCTCATTCTCCTTCTTCTTCTTCTTCTTCTTCTTCTTCTTCTTCTTCTTCTTCTTCTTCTTCTTCTTCTTCTTCTTCTTCTTCTCCTTCTTCTTCTTTTCCTTCTTTTTCTTCTTCTCCTCCTTCTTCTCCTTCTCCTCCTTCTTCTCATTCTCCTCCTTCTTCTCCATTTTCTGACATTTTTTACCTGATTTCAAAGATCAATCAACATAGTTGGAGATAAAGTCGACGCACTAATTGTTGGATTAGTCGTTGTGGCTCTTTTCTTTCTAACTGTTGAAGAAATCACAAGTTACAACAGATAACCCATTGCTCGTAACCTTCAGGGTAAGTGGTAGAAATAATATTGGCTCATTTGATTTGGCACTAATGGCTCTTTTGTTAGTGTCCGTGTTGCATCATCAGGGTTCAGGGACAGCGTGAAGGGAAAAGGGTGAAGTAGGACTGAGTGATGTTACTCTCTGACCACAGCAAACCAGAGGAAGTCTCTGCTAAACTCAGAAGAGGTTTGAGCTGCTTCTTCTTTCTCTTTTCGTCTCCTCGAGTGTATCGTGTCCCAGTTGGCAGAGCCGTGTATACGCAGCCTCTTTCTGCACATTAGCTTCAGTCTGTTGATGGTGACGGTTAAGTACCGCTGACGTGTAGGTCATACAGGAGGAACGGCAAAGCACAGATTAATTGTCTCAGTGTGAATAACATTGGAAGTGTTTGGTTCTCTTCCTCTCCAATCACCACCATGACGCTGTTTCCCCTCATCAAATACTAATGCTGCCAAAAGTCTGATCTCAGTTTCCCAGCAATCCAATGTGAAATGAAATTATTCAGGCTTCACGATGCATTAGTTTCAGCTCGGCTGAGCAGATGTGTGATGGATGGATCAGAACATTAACGAGTCACATTTGTTGTTGTGACGGAGTGTGTCCTGATTTGAGGAGATGTGTCAACATTACAAAGGAGATGAATAATTACTTGTATGGCAGCGCGAGGATGAAATGCTGGCTGTACAAAATGCTTTCCACTTTCTGGGTTTCAGTTTTATGATTGGATGTCTATAGCAGCTGTCCCAGATGTTTTTTTTCACCATATCCACCCAAAGGACGGATTAAACCTTTTTTTTTTTTTATTTAAGGCCATTTCAATCAAGAGGTTGTAAATGTAATGTTTATCCAAATTGAGTACGTCTGAAACCCCAGCAGGTCTTTGAACCGCGGGAATACAGTTGACTCAAAAGAACATTTTGTGTCAGAAGGTTACACAGCAGGTCGGTTGCTCCAACGCTTTTGAACATTTCTGCAGCCACACTGTTTTATCTGCTGTTAAGTCGGGACCACAACGATCTAGAGAAGTGGGTGAAAAAGTGGTTAAAAAAATTCTGTAACCTGTTCGTGTGAGTCTATACATTATGCACTATAACGCAGGCATGCAGTCAGACTTAATGATACATGATCTCATTGGTGTCAGCACAAGAGCAAATTTGAAAATGAATGAGATTTATGGGGTAAGAGGGAAACACTAGTTTTGGTATCCAAAGCAACTTTGTGCTGAGTGGGTAGAAACATCATCATTACTCTAAAGAAGCCTGGTCTCCTAAACATGTTGTTCCCATGCAACACACTGCATTGTCCATTACGTTTAGAGGGAAACTTATTATTATCCAGATTACGTTTGTTTTTGACCTGTGTGTTTAAGAAGTGGACGTAGTCACAGTGGCGTCAGACATTAGTTCATGGACTACAGTGTTGAAGCCTTGAGTTTGGTGTTTTGGCCGTTGACATCTTGAGTGAAGCTAAAAACTACTGAACGCTTAACAAGACGTTTGTTTTTTTACTTTCATGAAGTTAAAACACACTGTGAAAGGTTCAACAGAGGTGATGTCAAAGACGTCTGTGTGTTGCAGAGATATCTCTCGAAGTTAGCATGCTAACAGCTAGCTGCGCTCTGTCCAGGCTGTAATACCACTTGTTCCTCTAGAGGTGATAGTGAGTCACTGTAGCTGCAGTCTGCCCTCAGTACAGAGAGAAGAAGTACAGCTCACAGAAGTAAAGTATGCAGTTTGATGGCAAGCCAACTTCCAAACTATCAAAACGTAACATTACACGGAGCTTATAGCCCCCAGTGCCACAGGAAACCGATATCTAAACTCCATGTGAAGATTATAAGACAGCAGAGTATTTAAACTGAGGTTGCATTTTAGTTTTGTTCCCATTTATTTGACCATAATCTGGGAAAAAATACTTTTCCCTCAAAGAGACTGCAGTTTAGTTGTATTAGTAACTTTGTAAATACAGGGTTGAGAGTGCATAAAACGTGGGTTATTATCTTCCATAGAGAGCATATCCATCTCACTTGAAGACTTATAATGTAAGAGTTATTGACAGGTCTGCTCACTTTATTATTTACAGCCTTTGAAGATCTCCCTGTTAACCACTGCTCTGTGATCAGACCTCTCACATTTACATTTACAATGTGAAAGAGGCCGTTATCAAATTCTTCAGTCCTGGACCAAACATGAGCCATAAACTGTTTTTATTACGAGAAGATTATTTCAAGACTACAGCCTTCTGTGTGCCGGCTGTTCTCCCTCTAATGGTTCCCATTGTTTCCCCTACCATTGCTTGAGCCCAGCGCCTGAAATTCAAGGCGTTTTGTTTTTTTTACTCAAATTAAAAATATATATATTATTTTTATTCACAACCCACTTTTCACATTGACAGGTGCTCTTTTATTAAATAAACTAAACGCTTATGCTATTGATCTAATTTATGTGCACATTTCAGTTTGTACTGTCTACTTTGCGCATTCATATTCTCTCCTTCACTCCTTTTTGCGAAGGGAGGGGCTTCGCAGCTGACACACACACGTGCACACACACCTACATAGCAGAAGAAAGGAGAGGGGATAACTAAAGAGAAACCGCGCCGCGTACGCAATCTCCCCGCGCCACGCACGCGCACACAATTCCCCCGTCGCACGGTGAGTGCCCCTCCAAAGCAGTAAACCTAGGGGAAACACTGGTTCCCATCACAAGCTCTCTGCATCATCCTTTGTCTCTTGCATCATTTCAGTGGGGCAGTCGGCCTGTGAAATCCCCCTTTGAATTGATATTTGTGTCACACTTTGGCTCCTCTCAAAGAGGGCCAGTGAATGAGGAGAAATCATTGATAACCCAGCAGTGTTAGTGTTCCTCCATGATGTCACTGATGGTTTAGCTCATGGCTGGACTTGGCACGCTGGAGTTTAAGAGTCTTTCAAGTGGAGGCCAAACAATGAGGGCTGATACTGGTTTCTGAGATACATTTCCATGAAGCTGAGAGGTGCTCGGGACTTGCCAATAGTTTTGAGGGGAAAAAGAAACAAGAGCAGCTAAAGAAAGGAGGTTAAAATGACTGTTAAAGTGCATCATGCCAACAGCTGTTGTCTGGTTTCCTCAGATCACACGGGGAGATGCAGGCAGTGGAGAAGTGTGAGGATGAACTGTGCCAGCCCTCCACAAGAGGGCACAGATGATGTTGCTGAAGGAGGCTAACACAAGTGTCCTCCCTGGAGTGTTTCTGATTATATGCCTAGTTGGTAAGAGCCTTCACGCTGAGCACTGCTCATTAATCTCCTGTTGTTATAAATCACAGGTCTAGTTTCTGCTGAAAGATTGCAAAGCCCTGGTTACAGAATGCTCTTTAGCTCAATGTCCACTTAAACACACAGCCTAGTTTACAGGATTATATATATATATATATATATATATATATATATATATATAGATATATTATATATATATATATATATATATATATATATATATATATATATATATATATATATATATATATATATATATATATATATATATATATATATATATATAATATAAATCTATAATAGATAGATATATATATATATAGTATAAATCTATAATAGATAGATAGATAGATATATAGTATAAATCTATAATAGATAGATAGATAGATATATATATGGATGGATATAATGTATCCCCTTTGAAAAGAAGCCTTAAGAAAGAGGAACAAAAGAGCGTCTGGTTTACTAAACAACAACCTTGTAACCGAAAAACACATAAATGCTACATTTCAAATGTTTAGAATCTATAACTAGTCACTAGTCTTTGTGCAACAACACTACGACGGCTTTGTAGCTGCTTTGAACCGCATCTTTTTGAGAAGTTGCCGTGACAGTTCAGAGAGAAACATGACTTCTTTGTCACTTCTCTGCGTTTCACCCACAAATCAACATGAAAACCGTCTTCATGGTCAAACTGAACATAATTGTGATCGAGTTTGTTCCGGCAGTTAACGATTGCTTTGACAATTAAAAGAAAATGAAGTTTATCAAACTTGCATTTAAATGTTTGTATTGAACATATTATAGAACTGATATTTTTTATATGCATTTAAAATAAATCTCACATACCCCCTGCAGAACCCCATAATACCCCTCAGAGTACTGGGACCCCCATCTAAATAAATTCTCGTTTCTGTTGAGTTTTATGAAGTCAAGTCAATTTCATTTATACAGCCCAATATCTAAAAGGATTTAATTTTTATTATGCGTATTATTAAGCACTGTAATAGTCCTTCCAGTTGATCAACAGAAACTAATCTGCACATATTATTAAGTGACATTCCAAGAATCAATCGTTCAAGATACTCCAATGTGAATAGCGTTCTTTGTCTTTCATGATTTGTAAAGTTTAGGTTTCTGACTTGACATTTTGTAGATTAAATGACAGAATAATAATTAGTCAGATTAATCAAAAATAATAGTAATAATTAGTTGCAGCCTTAATTCCTGTGAACAAACCTGATGGAGTTTCTTATTTTAAGCACTTTTACAGTTTCTGCCTTTCAATGTGATGTTATAGCTCGACAATAAAAACACTTATTTAAGGTAAAGATGCATCATTTGAGTCAAAGTATGTCGGTTCTTAAGAGAATCAGTTAGTGATTATTCAGTCAACAGATGTACTTCAGTCTGGGATTGTACTTTTTAACTCCAAGGTGAACATTTTAAAGACGCTCTCGTAGACGACTTGTACTATTATTTCATACATAAAGGTTTAAACATCTATAACGTTTTGTTTTTGTGTCACCTCTTGTGCAGCAGACTAAGAAGTGGTCATCACGGTATCTCCTGCCCTGTAGTGCTGGAGGTCAGACGCTGACACAGAAGAGCAGTCGGGGTTTGATTTACAGGAACATGTGGTCTGGGCTGCTGTTTGTCTTGCAGTTGGTGTGCTGTTACAGAGCCTTTGACTCTGTAGATGGACCCATATGGTGCAAAAGACATCTGAAGTTGTCTTGCTGTGTCTGGAGTTTTGCTTGGACTGGAAAGTGGTTTGCTCTCGTGATGAGCAGCCGTTTAAACCAGAGTCTGCTCCGAGTCGACGTCAAAAACAATAGTAATTAAAACTAAAATTGGTTCTTTGACTTTATTTGTCTTAAACCATTTTCTCAACCCACTTTTTTGTCATTGCAGAATGACGGTAAAATTGATTATTTGTACTTATGTCATCACTTTCCTCTGTTTGATTTGGCTCTTGGAGCTGGAAACCCTTCTTTAAGTGACAAACGCAGTTAGAAATCTGAATTCTGCCCGTGCTCTACTATTAGTCTCCTTTCCCCCATAAAGCTAATTGATACCTAAGGCGAGTGGTGAAGTGTAAACAGACAGCTGGTGAGACGGCACCAGCCCATAATGCAGTGCAGGTCGGATTGTTCTCTCCCTCTTCTGTGGCTGTCAGGGCCGAACAGAGGCGAGGAGACGACCACACAAAAGAAATATTTGTCCAATCTGTCCAAGCAAACTCTCCAATTGCAGACTGAACTTTCCCGTTGCTCTGCTCTGGGACGTGTGACGTGATGGAAAGAGGAACTTTGAGAAGGACGCAGCCTTTGCATTTAAAAACAGAAGTGACAAATGATGCACCTGTTGCATTACAGTTTGATCTTTTATATTTACCTTTATGACTATGAAGTCGAGCTTAGACTAAACAATAGATTGTCAGCATTTTCTAAGCTCTTTTTAGCAAAACATTTAAAGTTACGAGAGGAATGTTGAAGAAAAACCACACGTTTAAAATAATGAATGTTTATCTGCACATCTTAAATGTGTTATTTTAACACGCCACATAAAAGTCTTTATGCCTGGACAATGATTACCATATGCAAACATCCAATATATTCTCATTGCGCCACAGTTGAAGGCTTGCCATTTAAACACAATGTTTTCCAAAGCTGCACGGTGGTAGATCTCTCCAAAGGGGTTTCCTCCCGTCAGTCTCTGCAGGCTTCTCAGACGGCTTTGCTACCAGCGTCACAAAGAGCCAGGAAGTCTCGTTCTGTGTGCGACTACTAAAACATTTATCTCTCTCAATTCATGAGAGGGTGTTGGGTCTGCCGTCAAGAACCCTGATTCAGTGTGTGTGTGTGTTTTGCCAGTGTGAAGTGAAAGGGTTGCCCGGGCGGTGAAAGCGAGCTGTTTGCTCATGTCCAGAGCTGCAGAATGGATGAGGACACAGATGGGATTTCTCTCTGGTGGACTTTTCTTCTGGCCTAGCCTCTGTGTGTGGAGAGACATGGAAACCTCAGCTAGAATGGACAGGCATCTTATTGAATGAGAGAAGACTCGGAGCTTTTCACCCAACAGGATCTGAATAGGATGTGTGGGGGTGGGGGGGGTTTGTTGAGATGAGGTCAATATTATGTGAATGGCCCACCAACTCTTAACTCCGTTTGACTTTGGGAATGAAAACATGCTTTTAGATACTAATGAACTTACTGAGCATGTGGTGGAGGGATATGAAAGGTGTTCTGGAGCACAGTTGATGCAGCTCAGGCGCGTCCAGGCTTCGCCCTCTGAGGCTCCGTAGAGCTGCAGAAGTACCATAAAACTTCAAAGCCTGGACTAAAGACATCATCTGGGTTTGTTTCTCTCCATGCCAAGTACTTCTGCTTTTCTTTTGAGAACCATGGGGGGATTCACAGAACAGAAGCACATTTTCAAGGGAAACAAAGTGCATCTCAAGAACTGCATCCAAGAAACCGTTCTGCGCTTAATGCAGAGGTCAACCTCGGGATATGTGAAGAAGAAGAAGAGCGACGGTGCTGAAACACATTTCCATGACTGCTCGACTGATCTTTCCCACCACATGACGATGCATTACATAAAAGGAAAATGTATTGTTTAGTATAGGTGTTGATTCTGTCATCAACACGTCCTCTACTAGCGACTATTTTAATTTAAGATTTAATATTCAGATTCTCCATTAATGATT